>NW_027063798.1:0-30609 GCF_032884065.1 Artemia franciscana
TTTTCGAGGGTAATAGCTACGTATGTTAAAAAATGAAGATATTAGACTATTTTATGATTGCACATGGTAAAGAATGTGATTAAAGGCTCTTTTCCTATTTCAAAAGTTTTAGTTTTCGAGGGTAATAGCTACGTATGTTGGAAAAATGAAGATATTAGACTATTTTATGATTGCATATGGTAAAGAATGTGATTAAAGGCTCTTTTCCTATGTCAAAAGTTTTAGTTTTCGAGGGTAATAGCTATGTATGTTGAAAAATGAAGATATTAGACTATTTTATGATTGCAAATGGTAAAGAATGTGATTAAAGGCTCTTTTCCTATGTCAAAAGTTTTAGTTTTCGAGGGTAATAGCTACGTATGTTGAAAAAATGAAGATATTAGACTATTTTATGATTGCACATGGTAAAGAATGTGATTAAAGGCTCTTTTCCTATGTCAAAAGTTTTAGTTTTCGAGGGTAATAGCTACGTATGTTGAAAAAATGAAGATATTAGACTATTTTATGATTGCACATAGTAAAGAATGTGATTAAAGGCTCTTTTCCTATGTAAAAGTTTTAGTTTTCGAGGGTAATAGCTACGTATGTTGAAAAAATGAAGATATTAGACTATTTTATGATTGCAAATGGTAAAGAATGTGATTAAAGGCTCTTTTCCTATGTCAAAAGTTTTAGTTTTCGAGGGTAATAGCTACGTATGTTGAAAAAATGAAGATATTAGACTATTTTATGATTGCAAATGGTAAAGAATGTGATTAAAGGCTCTTTTCCTATGTCAAAAGTTTTAGTTTTCGAGGGTAATAGCTACGTATGTTGAAAAAATGAAGATATTAGACTATTTTATGATTGCACATGGTAAAGAATGTGATTAAAGGCCCTTTTCCTATGTCAAAAGTTTTAGTTTTCGAGGGTAATAGCTACGTATGTTGAAAAAATGAAGATATTAGACTATTTTATGATTGCACATGGTAAAGAATGTGATTAAAGGCTCTTTTCCTATGTCAAAAGTTTTAGTTTTCGAGGGTAATAGCTACGTATGTTGAAAAAATGAAGATATTTGACTATTTTATGATTGCACATGGTAAAGAATGTGATTAAAGGCTCTTTTCCTATGTCAAAAGTTTTAGTTTTCGAGGGTAATAGCTACGTATGTTGAAAAAATGAAGATATTAGACTATTTTATGATTGCAAATGGTAAAGAATGTGATTAAAGGCTCTTTTCCTATGTCAAAAGTTTTAGTTTTCGAGGGTAATAGCTACGTATGTTGAAAAAATGAAGATATTAGACTATTTTATGATTGCAAATGGTAAAGAATGTGATTAAAGGCTCTTTTCCTATGTCAAAAGTTTTAGTTTTCGAGGGTAATAGCTACGTATGTTGAAAAATGAAGATATTAGACTATTTTATGATTGCAATGGTAAAGAATGTGATTAAAGGCTCTTTTCCTATGTCAAAAGTTTTAGTTTTCGAGGGTAATAGCTACGTATGTTGAAAAAATGAAGATATTAGACTATTTTATGATTGCACATGGTAAAGAATGTGATTAAAGGCTCTTTTCCTATGTCAAAAGTTTTAGTTTTCGAGGGTAATAGCTACGTATGTTGAAAAAATGAAGATATTAGACTATTTTATGATTGCACATGGTAAAGAATGTGATTAAAGGCTCTTTTCCTATGTTCAAAAGTTTTAGTTTTCGAGGGTAATAGCTACGTATGTTGAAAAAATGAAGATATTAGACTATTTTATGATTGCAAATGGTAAAGAATGTGATTAAAGGCTCTTTTCCTATGTCAAAAGTTTTAGTTTTCGAGGGTAATAGCTACGTATGTTGAAAAAATGAAGATATTAGACTATTTTATGATTGCAAATGGTAAAGAATGTGATTAAAGGCTCTTTTCCTATGTCAAAAGTTTTAGTTTTCGAGGGTAATAGCTACGTATGTTGAAAAATTGAAGATATTAGACTATTCTATGATTGCAAATGGTAAAGAATGTGATTAAAGGCTCTTTTCCTATGTCAAAAGTTTTAGTTTTCGAGGGTAATAGCTACGTATGTTGAAAAAATGAAGATATTAGACTATTTTATGATTGCACATGGTAAAGAATGTGATTAAAGGCCCTTTTCCTATTTCAAAAGTTTTAGTTTTCGAGGGTAATAGCTACGTATGTTGAAAAAATGAAGATATTAGACTATTTTATGATTGCACATGGTAAAGAATGTGATTAAAGGCTCTTTTCCTATTTCAAAAGTTTTAGTTTTCGAGGGTAATAGCTACGTATGTTGAAAAAATGAAGATATTAGACTATTTTATGATTGCAAATGGTAAAGAATGTGATTAAAGGCTCTTTTCCTATGTCAAAAGTTTTAGTTTTCGAGGGTAATAGCTACGTATGTTGAAAAAATGAAGATATTAGACTATTTTATGATTGCACATGGTAAAGA
The DNA here is from genome assembly GCF_032884065.1 of Artemia franciscana. Classification (NCBI taxonomy): domain Eukaryota; kingdom Metazoa; phylum Arthropoda; class Branchiopoda; order Anostraca; family Artemiidae; genus Artemia; species Artemia franciscana. The sequence continues at coordinate 2,444 of NW_027063798.1, forward strand.
ATGTGATTAAAGGCTCTTTTCCTATTTCAAAAGTTTCAGTTTTCGAGGGTAATAGCTACGTATGTTAAAAAAATAAAGATATTAGACAATTTTATGATTGCAAATGGTAAAGAATGTGATTAAAGGCTCTTTTCCTATGTCAAAAGTTTTAGTTTTCGAGGGTAATAGCTACGTATGTTGAAAAAATGAAGATATTAGACTATTTTATGATTGCAAATGGTAAAGAATTTGATTAAAGGCTCTTTTCCTATTTCAAAAGTTTTAGTTTTCGAGGGTAATAGCTAAGTATGTTGGAAAAATGAAGATATTAGACTATTTTATGATTGCACATGGTAAAGAATGTGCTTAAAGGCTTTTTTCCTATGTCAAAAGTTTTAGTTTTCGAGGGTAATAGCTATGTATGTTGAAAAAATGAAGATATTAGACAATTTTATGATTGCAATGGTAAAGAGATTGATTAAAGGCTCTTTTCCTATGTCAAAAGTTTTAGTTTTCGAGGGTAATAGCTAGGTATGTTGAAAAAATGAAGATATTAGACTATTTTGTGATTGCACATGGTAAAGAATGTGATTAAAGGCTCTTTTCCAATGTCAAAAGTTTTAGTTTTCGATTGTAATAGCTACGTATGTTGGAAAAAATGAAGATATTAGACTATTTTATGATTGCAAATGGTAAAGAATGTGCTTAAAGGCTTTTTCCTATGTCAAAAGTTTTAGTTTTCGAGCGTAATAGCTACGTATGTTGAAAAAATTAAAATATTAGACTATTTTATGATTGCAGAGGTAAAGAATGTGATTAAAGGCTCTTTTCCTATGTCAAAAGTTTTAGTTTTCGAGAGTAATAGCTACGTATGTTGGAAAAATGAAGATATTAGACTATTTTATGATTGCACATGGTAAAGAATGTGCTTAAAGGCTCTTTTCCTATGTCAAAAGTTTTAGTTTTCGAGGGTAATAGCTAAGTATGTTGAAAAAATGAAGATATTAGACTATTTTATGATTGCACATGGTAAAGAATGTGATTAAAGGCTCTTTTCCTATGTTAAAAGTTTTAGTTTTCGATTTTAATAGCTACGTATGTTGGAAAAATGAAGATATTAGACTACTTTATGATTGCAAATGGTAAAGAATGTGCTTAAAGGCTCTTTTCCTATGTCAAAAGTTTTAGTTTTCGAGGGTAATAGCTACGTATGTTGAAAAAATGAAGATATTAGACTATTCTATGATAGCACATGGTAAAGTATGTGATTAAAGGCTCTTTTCCTATGTCAAAAGTTTTAGTTTTCGAGGGTAATAGCTACGTATGTTGAAAAAATGAAGATATTAGACTATTTTATGATTGCACATGGTAAAGAATGTGAATAAAGGCTCTTTTCCTATTTCAAAAGTTTTAGTTTTCGAGGGTAATAGCTACGTATGTTAAAAAAATGAAGATATTAGACAATTTTATGATTGCAAATGGTAAAGAATGTGATTAAAGACTCTTTTCCTATGTCAAAAGTTTCAGTTTTCGAGGGTAATAGCTACGTATATTGAAAAAATGAAGATATTAGACTATTTTATGATTGCACATGGTAAAGTATGTGATTAAAGGCTCTTTTCCTATGTCAAAAGTTTTAGTTTTCGAGGGTAATAGCTACGTATGTTGAAAAAATGAAGATATTAGACTATTTTATGATTGCACATGGTAAAGAATGTGAATAAAGGCTCTTTTCCTATTTCAAAAGTTTTAGTTTTCGAGGGTAATAGCTACGTATGTTAAAAAAATGAAGATATTAGACAATTTTATGATTGCAAATGGTAAAGAATGTGAATAAAGGCTCTTTTCCTATATCAAAAGTTTTAGTTTTCGAGGGTAATAGCTACGTATATTGAAAAAATGAAGATATTAGACTATTTTATGATTGCAAATGGTAAAGAATGTGATTAAAGGCTCTTTTCCTATGTCAAAAGTTTTAGTTTTCGAGGGTAATAGCTACGTATGTTGAATAAATGAAGATATTAGACTATTTTATGATTGCACATGGTAAAGAATGTGATTAAAGGCTCTTTTCCCATTTCAAAAGTTTTAGTTTTCGAGGGTAATAGCTATGTATGTTGACAAAATGAAGATATTAGACTATTTTATGATTGCAAATGGTAAAGAGTTTGATTAAAGGCTCTTTTCCTATGTCAAAAGTTTTAGTTTTCGAGGGTAATAGCTAGGTATGTTGAAAAAATGAAGATATTAGACTATTTTATGATTGCACATGGTAAAGAATGTGATTAAAGGCTCTTTTCCTATGTCAAAAGTTTTAGTTTTCGATTTTAATAGCTACGTATGTTGGAAAAATGAAGATATTAGACTATTTTATGATTGCAAATGGTAAAGAATGTGCTTAAAGGCTCTTTTCCTATGTCAAAAGTTTTAGTTTTCGAGGGTAATAGCTACGTATGTTGAAAAAATGAAGATATTTGACTATTTTATGATTGCACATGGTAAAGAATGTGATCAAAGGCTCTTTTGATATGTCAAAAGTTTTAGTTTTCGAGGGTACTAGCTACGTATGTTGAAAAAATGAAGATATTAGACTATTTTATGATTGCACATAGTAAAGAATGTGATTAAAGGCTCTTTTCCTATGTCAAAAGTTTTAGTTTTCGAGGTTAATAGCTACGTATGTTGAAAAAATGAAGATATTAGACTATTTTATGATTGCAAATGGTAAAGAATGTGATTAAAGGCTCTTTTCTTATGTCAAAAGTTTTAGTTTTCGAGGGTAATAGCTACGTATGTTGAAAAATTGAAGATATTAGACTATTCTATGATTGCAAATGGTAAAGAATGTGATTAAAGGCTCTTTTCCTATGTCAAAAGTTTTAGTTTTCGAGGGTAATAGCTACGTATGTTGAAAAAATGAAGATATTAGACTATTTTATGATTGCACATGGTAAAGAATGTGATCAAAGGCCCTTTTCCTATTTCAAAAGTTTTAGTTTTCGAGGGTAATAGCTACGTATGTTGAAAAAATAGAGATATTAGACTATTTTATGATTGCACATGGTAAAGAATGTGATTAAAGGCTCTTTTCCTATTTCAAAAGTTTTAGTTTTCGAGGGTAATAGCTACGTATGTTAAAAAAATGAAGATATTAGACAATTTTATGATTGCAAATGGTAAAGAATGTGATTAAAGGCTCTTTTCCTATGTCAAAAGTTTTAGTTTTCGAGGGTAATAGCTACGTTTGTTGAAAAAATGAAGATATTAGACTATTTTATGATTGCAAATGGTAAAGAATGTGATTAAAGGCTCTTTTCCTATGTCAAAAGTTTTAGTTTTCGAGGGTAATAGCTACGTATGTTGAAAGATTGAAGATATTAGACTATTTTATGATTGCACATGGTAAAGAATGTGATTAAAGGCTCTTTTCCTATTTCAAAAGTTTCAGTTTTCGAGGGTAATAGCTACGTATGTTAAAAAAATAAAGATATTAGACAATTTTATGATTGCAAATGGTAAAGAATGTGATTAAAGGCTCTTTTCCTATGTCAAAAGTTTTAGTTTTCGAGGGTAATAGCTACGTATGTTGAAAAAATGAAGATATTAGACTATTTTATGATTGCAAAGGGTAAAGAATTTAATTAAAGGCTCTTTTCCTATTTCAAAAGTTTTAGTTTTCGAGGGTAATAGCTAAGTATGTTGGAAAAATGAAGATATTAGACTATTTTATGATTGCACATGGTAAAGAATGTGCTTAAAGGCTCTTTTCCTATGTCAAAAGTTTTAGTTTTCGAGGGTAATAGCTATGTATGTTGAAAAAATGAAGATATTAGACAATTTTATGATTGCAAATGGTAAAGAGTTTGATTAAAGGCTCTTTTCCTATGTCAAAAGTTTTAGTTTTCGAGGGTAATAGCTAGGTATGTTGAAAAAATGAAGATATTAGACTATTTTATGATTGCACATGGTAAAGAATGTGATTAAAGGCTGTTTTCCAATGTCAAAAGTTTTAGTTTTCGATTGTAATAGCTACGTATGTTGGAAAAATGAAGATATTAGACTATTTTATGATTGCAAATGGTAAAGAATGTGCTTAAAGGCTTTTTCCTATGTCAAAAGTTTTAGTTTTCGAGCGTAATAGCTACGTATGTTGAAAAAATTAAAATATTAGACTATTTTATGATTGCACAGGGTAAAGAATGTGATTAAAGGCTCTTTTCCTATGTCAAAAGTTTTAGTTTTCGAGAGTAATAGCTACGTATGTTGGAAAAATGAAGATATTAGACTATTTTATGATTGCACACGGTAAAGAATGTGCTTAAAGGCTCTTTTCGATGTCAAAAGTTTTAGTTTTCGAGGGTAATAGCTAAGTATGTTGAAAAAATGAAGATATTAGACTATTTTATGATTGCAAATGGTAAAGAATGTGATTAAAAGGCTCTTTTCCTATGTGAGAACTTACTGATTCTTACTTACTACTTACTATTCTTACTGAGTAATATGATACTTTTTAGACTAAGACTTGCTGTAGATAAAGTTTTAAGGGAAGAACAATGCGGTTTTAGAAAAGGTAGAGGATGTGTCGACCATGTTTTCACTCTTAGGTTAATAATTGAGAAGTCCCTTCGTTGTCAAACACCTTTGGTCCTTAGTTTTATCGATTATGAGCAAGCTTTCGATTCTGTTGATAGAACAGCGTTAACAAAGGTCTTATCGTTATATGGTATACCGAAAAAATACATTAAAGTGATTTGCGCTATGTACGAGAATAATACTGCTGCGGTTAAGGTAGGAAATGAGGTTAGCAACTGGTTTTGTATTAAATCAGGAGTTAAGCAGGGTTGTGTTCTATCCCCCTTTATATGGATCATTTTGATGGACTTCGTCTTAAGGAGCACAGGAAAGGCAATTGGAGACCATGGAATCAAATGGGGAGGAAGAACGCTCCTGGACTTAGATTATGCTGATGATTTAAGCAAATTAGATGAAAGTGTGAGCAAAATGAATGAATTTTTAGAGGTTTTACGAGTTCAGGGTGCTAAAATAGGCTTGAAAATTAATGTTAAGAAGACTAAGTCACTAAGGTTAGGAATAAGTGAAGATGAACAGGTGACCTTAGGTAACGAAAAGATTGATCAGGTTGGGAGCTTCAGTTACCTTGGTAGTATTATTAGTAAAGATGGTGGGAGCAGTGAAGATGTTAAAAGTAGAATAGCTAAAGCTCAGGGTGTTTTTTCACAGTTAAAAAAAGTTTGGAAGAATAGAAAGATAAGCCTACAAACCAAGATTAGAATATTGGAAGCTACAGTGATGACAGTGGTCAAATATGGCTCTGAAGCATGGACACTCCGAAAAGCAGATGATAATTTACTAGATGTTTTCCAGAGAAATGTGCTTAAAGGCTCTTTTCCTATGTCAAAAGTTTTAGTTTTCGAGGGTAATAGCTACGTGTGTTGAAAAAATGAAGATATTAGACTATTTTATGATTGCACATGGTAAAGAATGTGATTAAAGGCTCTTTTCCTATTTCAAAAGTCTTAGTTTTCGAGGGTAATAGCTACGTATGTTAAAAGAATGAAAATATTAGACAATTTTATGATTGCAAATGGTAAAGAATGTGATTAAAGGCTCTTTTCCTATGTCAAAAGTTTTAGTTTTCGAGGGTAATAGCTATGTATGTTGAAAAAATGAAGATATTAGAGTATTTTTTGATTGCAAATGGTAAAGAATGTGATTAAAGGCTCTTTTCCTATCTCAAAAAATTTAGTTTTCGAGGGTAATAGCTACGTATTTTGGAAAAATGAAGATATTAGACTATTTTATGATTGCACATGGTAAAGAATGTGCTTAAAGGCTCTTTTCCTATGTCTAAAGTTTTAGTTTTCGAGGGTAATAGCTATGTACGTTGAAAAAATGAAGATATTAGACTATTTTATGATTGCAAATGGTAAAGAGTTTGATTAAAGGCTCTTTTCCTATGTCAAAAGTTTTAGTTTTCGAGGGTAATAGCTAGGTATGTTGAAAAAATGAAGATATTAGACTATTTTATGATTGCACATGGTAAAGAATGTGATTAAAGGCTCTTTTCCATTGTCAAAAGTTTTAGTTTTCGATTTTAATAGCTACGTATGTTGGAAAAATGAAGATATTAGACTATTTTATGATTGCAAATGGTAAAAGAATGTGCTTAAAGGCTCTTTTCCTATGTCAAAAGTTTTAGTTTTCGAGGGTACTAGCTACGTATGTTGAAAAAATGAAGATATTAGACTATTTTATGATTGCACATAGTAAAGAATGTGATTAAAGGCTCTTTTCCTATGTCAAAAGTTTTAATTTTCGAGGGTAATAGCTACGTATGTTGAAAAAATGAAAATATTAGACTATTTAATGATTGCAAATGGTAAAGAATGTGATTAAAGGCTCTTTTCTTATGTCAAAAGTTTTAGTTTTCGAGGGTAATAGCTACTTATGTTGAAAAATTAAAGATATTAGACTATTTTATGATTGCAAATGGTAAAGAATGTGATTAAAGGCTCTTTTCCTATGTCAAAAGTTTTAGTTTTTGAGGGTAATAGCTACGTATGTTGAAAAAATGAAGATATTAGACTATTTTATGATTGCACATGGTAAAGAATGTGATTAAAGGCTCTTTTCCTATTTCAAAAGTCTTAGTTTTCGAGGGTAATAGCTACGTATGTTAAAAGAATGAAAATATTAGACAATTTTATGATTGCAAATGGTAAAGAATGTGATTAAAGGCTCTTTTCCTATGTCAAAAGTTTTAGTTTTCGAGGGTAATAGCTATGTATGTTGAAAAAATGAAGATATTAGAGTATTTTTTGATTGCAAATGGTAAAGAATGTGATTAAAGGCTCTTTTCCTATCTCAAAAATTTTAGTTTTCGAGGGTAATAGCTACGTATTTTGGAAAAATGAAGATATTAGACTATTTTATGATTGCACATGGTAAAGAATGTGCTTAAAGGCTCTTTTCCTATGTCTAAAGTTTTAGTTTTCGAGGGTAATAGCTATGTACGTTGAAAAAATGAAGATATTAGACTATTTTATGATTGCAAATGGTAAAGAGTTTGATTAAAGGCTCTTTTCCTATGTCAAAAGTTTTAGTTTTCGAGGGTAATAGCTAGGTATGTTGAAAAAATGAAGATATTAGACTATTTTATGATTGCACATGGTAAAGAATGTGATTAAAGGCTCTTTTCCATTGTCAAAAGTTTTAGTTTTCGATTTTAATAGCTACGTATGTTGGAAAAATGAAGATATTAGACTATTTTATGATTGCAAATGGTAAAAGAATGTGCTTAAAGGCTCTTTTCCTATGTCAAAAGTTTTAGTTTTCGAGGGTACTAGCTACGTATGTTGAAAAAATGAAGATATTAGACTATTTTATGATTGCACATAGTAAAGAATGTGATTAAAGGCTCTTTTCCTATGTCAAAAGTTTTAATTTTCGAGGGTAATAGCTACGTATGTTGAAAAAATGAAAATATTAGACTATTTAATGATTGCAAATGGTAAAGAATGTGATTAAAGGCTCTTTTCTTATGTCAAAAGTTTTAGTTTTCGAGGGTAATAGCTACTTATGTTGAAAAATTAAAGATATTAGACTATTTTATGATTGCAAATGGTAAAGAATGTGATTAAAGGCTCTTTTCCTATGTCAAAAGTTTTAGTTTTTGAGGGTAATAGCTACGTATGTTGAAAAAATGAAGATATTAGACTATTTTATGATTGCACATGGTAAAGAATGTGATTAAAGGCCCTTTTCCTATTTCAAAAGTTTTAGTTTTCGAGGGTAATAGCTACGTATGTTGAAAAAATGGAGATATTAGACTATTTTATGATTGCACATGGTAAAGAATGTGATTAAAGGCTCTTTTCCTATTTCAAAAGTTTTAGTTTTCGAGGGTAATAGCTACGTATGTTGAAAAATTGAAGATATTAGACTATTCTATGATTGCAAATGGTAAAGAATGTGATTAAAGGCTCTTTTCCTATTTCAAAACTTTTAGTTTTCGAGGGTAATAACTACATATGTTGAAAAAATGAAGATATTAGACTATTTTATGATTGCACATGGTAAAGAATGTGATTAAAGGCCCTTTTCCTATTTCAAAAGTTTTAGTTTTCGAGGGTAATAGCTACGTATGTTGAAAAAATGGAGATATTAGACTATTTTATGATTGCACATGGTAAAGAATGTGATTAAAGGCTCTTTTCCTATTTCAAAAGTTTTAGTTTTCGAGGGTAATAGCTACGTATGTTAAAAAAATGAAGATATTAGACAATTTTATGATTGCAAATGGTAAAGAATGTGATTAAAGGCTCTTTTCCTATGTCAAAAGTTTTAGTTTTCGAGGGTAATAGCTACGTATGTTGAAAAAATGAAGATATTAGACTATTTTATGATTGCAAATGGTAAAGAATGTGATTAAAGGCTCTTTTCCTATGTCAAAAGTTTTAGTTTTCGAAGGGTAATAGCTACGTATGTTGAAAAATTGAAGATATTAGACTATTTTATGATTGCACATGGTAAAGAATGTGATTAAAGGCTCTTTTCCTATTTCAAAAGTTTCAGTTTTCGAGGGTAATAGATACGTATGTTAAAAAAATAAAGATATTAGACAATTTTATGATTCCAAATGGTAAAGAATGTGATTAAAGGCTCTTTTCCTATGTCAAAAGTTTTAGTTTTCGAGGGTAATAGCTACGTATGTTGAAAAAATGAAGATATTAGACTATTTTATGATTGCAAATGGTAAAGAATTTGATTAAAGGCTCTTTTCCTATTTCAGAAGTTTTAGTTTTCGAGGGTAATAGCTAAGTATGTTGAAAAATGAAGATATTAGACTATTTTATGATTGCACATGGTAAAGAATGTGCTTAAAGGCTCTTTTCCTATGTCAAAAGTTTTAGTTTTCGAGGGTAATAGCTATGTATGTTGAAAAAATGAAAATATTAGACAATTTTATGATTGCAAATGGTAAAGAGTTTGATTAAAGGCTCTTTTCCTATGTCAAAAGTTTTAGTTTTCGAGGGTAATAGCTAGGTATGTTGAAAAAATGAAGATATTAGACTATTTTATGATTGCACATGGTAAAGAATGTGATTAAAAGCTCTTTTCCAATGTCAAAAGTTTTAGTTTTCGATTGTAATAGCTACGTATGTTGGAAAAATGAAGATATTAGACTATTTTATGATTGCAAATGGTAAAGAATGTGCTTAAAGGCTTTTTCCTATGTCAAAAGTTTTAGTTTTCGAGCGTAATAGCTACGTATGTTGAAAAAATTAAAATATTAGACTATTTTATGATTGCACAGGTAAAGAATGTGATTAAAGGCTCTTTTCCTATGTCAAAAGTTTTAGTTTTCGAGGGTAATAGCTACGTATGTTGGAAAAATGAAGATATTAGACTATTTTATGATTGCACATGGTAAAGAATGTGATTAAAGTCTCTTTTCCTATGTCAAAAGTTTTAGTTTTCGAGGGTAATAGCTACGTATGTTGAAAAAATGAAGATATTAGACTATTTTATGATTGCAAATGGTAAAGAATGTGATTAAAAGGCTCTTTTCCTATGTCAAAAGTTTTAGTTTTCGAGGGTAATAGCTACGTATGTTGAAAAAATGAAGATATTAGACTATTTTATGATTGCACATGGTAAAGAATGTGATTAAAGGCTCTTTTTCTATGGCAAAAGTTATAGTTTTCGAGTAATAGCTACGTATGTTGGAAAAATGAAGATATTAGACTATTTTATGATTGCAAATGGTAAAGAATGTGATTAAAGGCTCTTTTCCTATGTCAAAAGTTTTAGTTTTCGAGGGTAATAGCTACGTATGTTGAAAAAATGAAGATATTAGACTATTTTATGATTGCACATGGTAAAGAATGTGATTAAAGGCTCTTTTCCTATGTCAAAAGTTTTAGTTTTCGAGGGTAATAGCTACGTATGTTGAAAAAATGAAGATATTAGACTATTTTATGATTGCACATGGTAAAGAATGTGATTAAAGGCTCTTTTCCTATTTCAAAAGTTTTAGTTTTCGAGGGTAATAGCTACGTATGTTAAAAAAATGAAGATATTAGACTATTTTATGATTGCAAATGGTAAAGAATGTGATTAAAGGCTCTTTTCCTATGTCAAAAGTTTTAGTTTTCGAAGGTAATAGCTACGTATATTGAAAAAATGAAGATATTAGACTATTTTATGATTGCACATGGTAAAGAATGTGATTAAAGGCTCTTTTCCTATGTCAAAAGTTTTAGTTTTCGAGGGTAATAGCTACGTATGTTGAAAAAATGAAGATATTAGACAATTTTATGATTGCAAATGGTAAAGAATGTGATTAAAGGCTCTTTTCCTATTTCAAAAGTTTAAGTTTTCGAGGGTAATAGCTACGTATGTTAAAAGAATGAAGATATTAGACAATTTTATGATTGCAAATGGTAAAGAATGTGATTAAAGGCTCTTTTCCTATTTCAAAAGTTTTAGTTTTCGAGGGTAATAGCTACGTATGTTGGAAAAATGAAGATATTAGACTATTTTATGATTGCACATGGTAAAGAATGTGCTTAAAGGCTCTTTTCCTATGTCTAAAGTTTTAGTTTTCGAGGGTAATAGCTATGTATGTTGAAAAATGAAGATATTAGACTATTTTATGATTGCAAATGGTAAAGAGTGATTAAAGGCTCTTTTCCTATGTCAAAAGTTTTAGTTTTCGAGGGTAATAGCTAGGTAAGTTGAAAAAATGAAGATATTAGACTATTTTATGATTGCACATGGTAAAGAATGTGATTAAAGGCTCTTTTCCTATGTCAAAAGTTTTAGTTTTCGAGGGTACTAGCTACGTATGTTGAAAAAATGAAGATATTAGACTATTTTATGATTGCACATAGTAAAGAATGTGATTAAAGGCTCTTTTCCTATGTCAAAAGTTTTAGTTTTCGAGGGTAATAGCTACGTATGTTGAAAAAATGAAGATATTAGACTATTTTATGATTGCAAATGGTAAAGAATGTGATTAAAGGCTCTTTTCTTATGTCAAAAGTTTTAGTTTTCGAGGGTAATAGCTACGTATGTTGAAAAATTGAAGATATTAGACTATTCTATGATTGCAAATGGTAAAGAATGTGATTAAAGGCTCTTTTCCTATGTCAAAAGTTTTAGTTTTCGAGGGTAATAGCTACGTATGTTGAAAAAATGAAGATATTAGACTATTTTATGATTGCACATGGTAAAGAATGTGATTAAAGGCCCTTTTCCTATTTCAAAAGTTTTAGTTTTCGAGGGTAATAGCTACGTATGTTGAAAAAATGGAGATATTAGACTATTTTATGATTGCACATGGTAAAGAATGTGATTAAAGGCTCTTTTCCTATTTCAAAAGTTTTAGTTTTCGAGGGTAATAGCTACGTTTGTTAAAAAAATGAAGATATTAGACAATTTTATGATTGCAAATGGTAAAGAATGTGATTAAAGGCTCTTTTCCTATGTCAAAAGTTTTAGTTTTCGAGGGTAATAGCTACTTATGTTGAAAAAATGAAGATATTAGACTATTTTATGATTGCAAATGGTAAAGAATGTGATTAAAGGCTCTTTTCCTATGTCAAAAGTTTTAGTTTTCGAGGGTAATAGCTACGTATGTTGAAAAATTGAAGATATTAGACTATTTTATGATTGCACATGGTAAAGAATGTGATTAAAGGCTCTTTTCCTATGTCAAAAGTTTTAGTTTTCGATTTTAATAGCTACGTATGTTGGAAAAATGAAGATATTAGACTATTTTATGATTGCAAATGGTAAAGAATGTGCTTAAAGGCTCTTTTCCTATGTCAAAAGTTTTAGTTTTCGAGGGTAATAGCTACGTATGTTGAAAAAATGAAGATATTAGACTATTTTATGATTGCACATGGTAAAGAATGTGATTAAAGGCTCTTTTCCTATGTCAAAAGTTTTAGTTTTCGAGGGTAATAGCTACGTATGTTGAAAAAATGAAGATATTAGACTATTTTATGATTGCACATGGTAAAGAATGTGATTAAAGGCTCTTTTCCTATGTCAAAAGTTTTAGTTTTCGAGGGTAATAGCTACGTATGTTGAAAAAATGAAGATATTAGACTATTTTATGATTGCAAATGGTAAAGAATGTGATTAAAGGCTCTTTTCCTATGTCAAAAGTTTTAGTTTTCGAGGGTAATAGCTACGTATGTTGAAAAATGAAGATATTAGACTATTTTATGATTGCAAATGGTAAAGAATGTGATTAAAGGCTCTTTTCCTATGTCAAAAGTTTTAGTTTTCGAGGGTAATAGCTACGTATGTTGAAAAAATGAAGATATTAGACTATTTTATGATTGCACATGGTAAAGAATGTGATTAAAGGCTCTTTTCCTATTTCAAAAGTTTTAGTTTTCGAGGGTAATAGCTACGTATGTTGAAAAAATGAAGATATTAGACTATTTTATGATTGCACATGGTAAAGAATGTGATTAAAGGCTCTTTTCCTATTTCAAAAGTTTTAGTTTTCGAGGGTAATAGCTACGTATGTTGAAAAAATGAAGATATTAGACTATTTTATGATTGCAAATGGTAAAGAATGTGATTAAAGGCTCTTTTCCTATGTCAAAAGTTTTAGTTTTCGAGGGTAATAGCTACGTATGTTGAAAAAATGAAGATATTAGACTATTTTATGATTGCAAATGGTAAAGAATGTGATTAAAGGCTCTTTTCCTATGTCAAAAGTTTTAGTTTTCGAGGGTAATAGCTACGTATGTTGAAAAATGAAGATATTAGACTATTTTATGATTGCACATGGTAAAGAATGTGATTAAAGGCTCTTTTCCTATTTCAAAAGTTTTAGTTTTCGAGGGTAATAGCTACGTATGTTGAAAAAATAAGATATTAGACTATTTTATGATTGCAAATGGTAAAGAATGTGATTAAAGGCTCTTTTCCTATGTCAAAAGTTTTAGTTTTCGAGGGTAATAGCTACGTATGTTGAAAAAATGAAGATATTAGACTATTTTATGATTGCAAATGGTAAAGAATGTGATTAAAGGCTCTTTTCCTATTTCAAAAGTTTTAGTTTTCGAGGGTAATAGCTAAGTATGTTGGAAAAAATGAAGATATTAGACTATTTTATGATTGCACATGGTAAAGAATGTGATTAAAGGCTCTTTTCCTATGTCAAAAGTTTTAGTTTTCGAGGGTAATAGCTACGTATGTTGAAAAAATGAAGATATTAGACAATTTTATGATTGCAAATGGTAAAGAATGTGATTAAAGGCTCTTTTCCTATGTCAAAAGTTTTAGTTTTCGAGGGTAATAGCTAGTATGTTGAAAAAATGAAGATATTAGACTATTTTATGATTGCACATGGTAAAGAATGTGATTAAAGGCTCTTTTCCTATGTCAAAAGTTTTAGTTTTCGACGGTAATAGCTACGTATGTTGAAAAATGAAGATATTAGACTATTTTATGATTGCAAATGGTAAAGAATGTGATTAAAGGCTCTTTTCCTAAGTCAAAAGTTTTAGTTTTCGAGCGTAATAGCTACGTATGTTGAAAAAATGAAGATATTAGACTATTTTATGATTGCAAAGGTAAAGAATGTGATTAAAGGCTCTTTTCCTATGTCAAAAGTTTTAGTTTTCGAGGGTAGTAGCTACGTATGTTGAAAAATGAAGATATTAGACTATTTTATGATTGCAAATGGTAAAGAATGTGATTAAAGGCTCTTTTCCTATTTCAAAAGTTTTAGTTTTCGAGGGTAATAGCTACGTATGTTGAAAAAATGAAGATATTAGACTATTTTATGATTGCAAATGGTAAAGAATGTGATTAAAGGCTCTTTTCCTATGTCAAAAGTTTTAGTTTTCGAGGGTAATAGCTACGTATGTTGAAAAAATGAAGATATTAGACTATTTTATGATTGCAAATGGTAAAGAATGTGATTAAAGGCTCTTTTCCTATGTCAAAAGTTTTAGTTTTCGAGGGTAATAGCTACGTATGTTGAAAAATTGAAGATATTAGACTATTTTATGATTGCACAATGGTAAAGAATGTGATTAAAGGCTCTTTTCCTATTTCAAAAGTTTTAGTTTTCGAGGGTAATAGCTACGTATGTTGAAAAAATGAAGATATTAGACTATTTTATGATTGCCAAATGGTAAAGAATGTGATTAAAGGCTCTTTTCCTATGTCAAAAGTTTTAGTTTTCGAGGGTAATAGCTACGTATGTTGAAAAAATGAAGATATTAGACTATTTTATGATTGCAAATGGTAAAGAATGTGATTAAAGGCTCTTTTCCTATTTCAAAAGTTTTAGTTTTCGAGGGTAATAGCTACGTATGTTGAAAAAATGAAGATATTAGACTATTTTATGATTGCAAATGGTAAAGAATGTGATTAAAGGCTCTTTTCCTATGTCAAAAGTTTTAGTTTTCGAGGGTAATAGCTACGTATGTTGAAAAAATGAAGATATTAGACTATTTTATGATTGCAAATGGTAAAGAATGTGATTAAAGGCTCTTTTCCTATGTCAAAAGTTTTAGTTTTCGAGGGTAATAGCTACGTATGTTGAAAAATGAAGATATTAGACTATTTTATGATTGCACATGGTAAAGAATGTGATTAAAGGCTCTTTTCCTATGTCAAAAGTTTTAGTTTTCGAGGGTAATAGCTACGTATGTTGGAAAAAATGAAGATATTAGACTATTTTATGATTGCAAATGGTAAAGAATGTGATTAAAGGCTCTTTTCCTATGTCAAAAGTTTTAGTTTTCGAGGGTAATAGCTACGTATGTTGAAAAAATGAAGATATTAGACTATTTTATGATTGCAAATGGTAAAGAATGTGATTAAAGGCTCTTTTCCTATGTCAAAAGTTTTAGTTTTCGAGGGTAATAGCTAAGTATGTTGGAAAAATGAAGATATTAGACTATTTTATGATTGCACATGGTAAAGAATGTGCTTAAAGGCTCTTTTCCTATGTCAAAAGTTTTAGTTTTCGAGGGTAATAGCTACGTATGTTGAAAAAATGAAGATATTAGACTATTTTATGATTGCAAATGGTAAAGAATGTGATTAAAGGCTCTTTTCCTATGTCAAAAGTTTTAGTTTTCGAGGGTAATAGCTACGTATGTTGAAAAAATGAAGATATTAGACTATTTTATGATTGCACATGGTAAAGAATGTGATTAAAGGCTCTTTTCCTATGTCAAAAGTTTTAGTTTTCGAGTAATAGCTACGTATGTTGGAAAAAATGAAGATATTAGACTATTTTATGATTGCAAATGGTAAAGAATGTGCTTAAAGGCTCTTTTCCTATGTCAAAAGTTTTAGTTTTCGAGGGTAATAGCTACGTATGTTGAAAAAATGAAGATATTAGACTATTTTATGATTGCAATGGTAAAGAATGTGATTAAAGGCTCTTGTCCTATTTCAAAAGTTTTAGTTTTCGAGGGTAATAGCTACGTATGTTGAAAAAATGAAGATATTAGACTATTTTATGATTGCACATGGTAAAGAATGTGATTAAAGGCTCTTTTCCTATTTCAAAAGTTTTAGTTTTCGAGGGTAATAGCTACGTATGTTGAAAAAAATGAAGATATTAGACAATTTTATGATTGCAAATGGTAAAGAATGTGATTAAAGGCTCTTTTCCTATGTCAAAAGTTTTAGTTTTCGAGGGTAATAGCTACGTATGTTGAAAAAATGAAGATATTAGACTATTTTATGATTGCAAATGGTAAAGAATGTGATTAAAGGCTCTTTTCCTATGTCAAAAGTTTTAGTTTTCGAGGGTAATAGCTACGTATGTTGAAAAAATGAAGATATTAGACTATTTTATGATTGCACATGGTAAAGAATGTGATTAAAGGCTCTTTTCCTATTTCAAAAGTTTTAGTTTTCGAGGGTAATAGCTACGTATGTTGAAAAAATGAAGATATTAGACTATTTTATGATTGCCAAATGGTAAAGAATGTGATTAAAGGCTCTTTTCCTATGTCAAAAGTTTTAGTTTTCGAGGGTAATAGCTACGTATGTTGAAAAAATGAAGATATTAGACTATTTTATGATTGCAAATGGTAAAGAATGTGATTAAAGGCTCTTTTCCTATGTCAAAAGTTTTAGTTTTCGAGGGTAATAGCTACGTATGTTGAAAAATGAAGATATTAGACTATTTTATGATTGCACATGGTAAAGAATGTGATTAAAGGCTCTTTTCCTATGTCAAAAGTTTTAGTTTTCGAGGGTAATAGCTACGTATGTTGAAAAAATGAAGATATTAGACTATTTTATGATTGCAAATGGTAAAGAATGTGATTAAAGGCTCTTTTCCTATGTCAAAAGTTTTAGTTTTCGAGGGTAATAGCTACGTATGTTGAAAAAATGAAGATATTAGACTATTTTATGATTGCACATGGTAAAGAATGTGATTAAAGGCTCTTTTCCTATGTCAAAAGTTTTAGTTTTCGAGGGTAATAGCTACGTATGTTGAAAAAATGAAGATATTAGACTATTTTATGATTGCAAATGGTAAAGAATGTGATTAAAGGCTTTTTCCTATGTCAAAAGTTTTAGTTTTCGAGGGTAATAGCTACGTATGTTGAAAAAATGAAGATATTAGACTATTTTATGATTGCACAGGTAAAGAATGTGATTAAAGGCTCTTTTCCTATGTCAAAAGTTTTAGTTTTCGAGGGTAATAGCTACGTATGTTGAAAAATGAAGATATTAGACTATTTTATGATTGCACATGGTAAAGAATGTGATTAAAGGCTCTTTTCCTATGTCAAAAGTTTTAGTTTTCGAGGGTAATAGCTACGTATGTTGAAAAAATGAAGATATTAGACTATTTTATGATTGCAAATGGTAAAGAATGTGATTAAAGGCTCTTTTCCTATGTCAAAAGTTTTAGTTTTCGAGGGTAATAGCTACGTATGTTGAAAAAATGAAGATATTAGACTATTTTATGATTGCACATGGTAAAGAATGTGATTAAAGGCTCTTTTCCTATGTTAAAAGTTTTAGTTTTCGAGGGTAATAGCTACGTATGTTGAAAAAATGAAGATATTAGACTATTTTATGATTGCAAATGGTAAAGAATGTGATTAAAGGCTCTTTTCCTATGTCAAAAGTTTTAGTTTTCGAGGGTAATAGCTACGTATGTTGAAAAAATGAAGATATTAGACTATTTTATGATTGCACATGGTAAAGAATGTGATTAAAGGCTCTTTTCCTATGTCAAAAGTTTTAGTTTTCGAGGGTAATAGCTACGTATGTTGAAAAAATGAAGATATTAGACTATTTTATGATTGCACATGGTAAAGAATGTGATTAAAGGCTCTTTTCCTATGTCAAAAGTTTTAGTTTTCGAGGGTAATAGCTACGTATGTTGAAAAAATGAAGATATTAGACAATTTTATGATTGCAAATGGTAAAGAATGTGATTAAAGGCTCTTTTCCTATGTCAAAAGTTTTAGTTTTCGAGGGTAATAGCTACGTATGTTGAAAAAATGAAGATATTAGACTATTTTATGATTGCACATGGTAAAGAATGTGATTAAAGGCTCTTTTCCTATGTCAAAAGTTTTAGTTTTCGAGGGTAATAGCTACGTATGTTGAAAAAATGAAGATATTAGACTATTTTATGATTGCAAATGGTAAAGAATGTGATTAAAGGCTCTTTTCCTATTTCAAAAGTTTTAGTTTTCGAGGGTAGACTATTTTATGATTGCAAATGGTAAAGAATGTGATTAAAGGCTCTTTTCCTATGTCAAAAGTTTTAGTTTTCGAGGGTAATAGCTACGTATGTTGAAAAAATGAAGATATTAGACTATTTTATGATTGCACATGGTAAAGAATGTGATTAAAGGCTCTTTTCCTATGTCAAAAGTTTTAGTTTTCGAGGGTAATAGCTACGTATGTTGAAAAAATGAAGATATTAGACTATTTTATGATTGCACATGGTAAAGAATGTGATTAAAGGCTCTTTTCCTATGTCAAAAGTTTTAGTTTTCGAGGGTAATAGCTACGTATGTTGAAAAAATGAAGATATTAGACTATTTTATGATTGCAAATGGTAAAGAATGTGATTAAAGGCTCTTTTCCTATGTCAAAAGTTTTAGTTTTCGAGGGTAATAGCTACGTATGTTGAAAAAATTGAAGATATTAGACTATTTTATGATTGCAAATGGTAAAGAATGTGATTAAAGGCTCTTTTCCTATGTCAAAAGTTTTAGTTTTCGAGGGTAATAGCTACGTATGTTGAAAAAATGAAGATATTAGACTATTTTATGATTGCACATGGTAAAGAATGTGATTAAAGGCTCTTTTCCTATTTCAAAAGTTTTAGTTTTCGAGGGTAATAGCTACGTATGTTGAAAAAATGAAGATATTAGACTATTTTATGATTGCAAATGGTAAAGAATGTGATTAAAGGCTCTTTTCCTATTTCAAAAGTTTTAGTTTTCGAGGGTAATAGCTACGTATGTTAAAAAATGAAGATATTAGACAATTTTATGATTGCAAATGGTAAAGAATGTGATTAAAGGCTCTTTTCCTATGTCAAAAGTTTTAGTTTTCGAGGGTAATAGCTACGTATGTTGAAAAAATGAAGATATTAGACTATTTTATGATTGCAAATGGTAAAGAATGTGATTAAAGGCTCTTTTCCTATGTCAAAAGTTTTAGTTTTCGAGGGTAATAGCTACGTATGTTGAAAAATTGAAGATATTAGACTATTTTATGATTGCACATGGTAAAGAATGTGATTAAAGGCTCTTTTCCTATGTCAAAAGTTTTAGTTTTCGAGGGTAATAGCTACGTATGTTGAAAAAAATAAGATATTAGACTATTTTATGATTGCAAATGGTAAAGAATGTGATTAAAGGCTCTTTTCCTATGTCAAAAGTTTTAGTTTTCGAGGGTAATAGCTACGTATGTTGAAAAAATGAAGATATTAGACTATTTTATGATTGCAAATGGTAAAGAATGTGATTAAAGGCTCTTTTCCTATGTCAAAAGTTTTAGTTTTCGAGGGTAATAGCTACGTATGTTGGAAAAATGAAGATATTAGACTATTTTATGATTGCACATGGTAAAGAATGTGCTTAAAGGCTCTTTTCCTATGTCAAAAGTTTTAGTTTTCGAGGGTAATAGCTATGTATGTTGAAAAAATGAAGATATTAGACTATTTTATGATTGCAAATGGTAAAGAATGTGATTAAAGGCTCTTTTCCTATGTCAAAAGTTTTAGTTTTCGAGGGTAATAGCTACGTATGTTGAAAAAATGAAGATATTAGACTATTTTATGATTGCACATGGTAAAGAATGTGATTAAAGGCTCTTTTCCTATGTCAAAAGTTTTAGTTTTCGATAATAGCTACGTATGTTGGAAAAATGAAGATATTAGACTATTTTATGATTGCAAATGGTAAAGAATGTGCTTAAAGGCTCTTTTCCTATGTCAAAAGTTTTAGTTTTCGAGGTAATAGGTACGTATGTTGAAAAAATGAAGATATTAGACTATTTTATGATTGCAAAGGTAAAGAATGTGATTAAAGGCTCTTTTCCTATGTCAAAAGTTTTAGTTTTCGAGGTAATAGCTACGTATGTTGGAAAAATGAAGATATTAGACTATTTTATGATTGCACATGGTAAAGAATGTGATTAAAGGCTCTTTTCCTATTTCAAAAGTTTTAGTTTTCGAGGGTAATAGCTACGTATGTTGGAAAAAATGAAGATATTAGACTATTTTATGATTGCAAATGGTAAAGAATGTGATTAAAGGCTCTTTTCCTATGTCAAAAGTTTTAGTTTTCGAGGGTAATAGCTACGTATGTTGAAAAAATGAAGATATTAGACTATTTTATGATTGCAAATGGTAAAGAATGTGATTAAAGGCTCTTTTCCTATGTCAAAAGTTTTAGTTTTCGAGGGTAATAGCTACGTATGTTGAAAAAATGAAGATATTAGACTATTTTATGATTGCACATGGTAAAGAATGTGATTAAAGGCTCTTTTCCTATTTCAAAAGTTTTAGTTTTCGAGGGTAATAGCTACGTATGTTAAAAAAATGAAGATATTAGACAATTTTATGATTGCAAATGGTAAAGAATGTGATTAAAGGCTCTTTTCCTATGTCAAAAGTTTTAGTTTTCGAGGGTAATAGCTACGTATGTTGAAAAAATGAAGATATTAGACTATTTTATGATTGCAAATGGTAAAGAATGTGATTAAAGGCTCTTTTCCTATGTCAAAAGTTTTAGTTTTCGAGGGTAATAGCTACGTATGTTGAAAAAATGAAGATATTAGACTATTTTATGATTGCAAATGGTAAAGAATGTGATTAAAGGCTCTTTTCCTATTCAAAAGTTTTAGTTTTCGAGGGTAATAGCTACGTATGTTGAAAAAATGAAGATATTAGACTATTTTATGATTGCACATGGTAAAGAATGTGATTAAAGGCTCTTTTCCTATGTCAAAAGTTTTAGTTTTCGAGGGTAATAGCTACGTATGTTGGAAAAATGAAGATATTAGACTATTTTATGATTGCAAATGGTAAAGAATGTGCTTAAAGGCTCTTTTCCTATGTCAAAAGTTTTAGTTTTCGAGGGTAATAGCTACGTATGTTGAAAAAATTAAGATATTAGACTATTTTATGATTGCAAATGGTAAAGAATGTGATTAAAGGCTCTTTTCCTATATCAAAAGTTTTAGTTTTCGAGGGTAATAGCTACGTATGTTGAAAAAATGAAGATATTAGACTATTTTATGATTGCAAATGGTAAAGAATGTGATTAAAGGCTCTTTTCCTATGTCAAAAGTTTTAGTTTTCGAGGGTAATAGCTACGTATGTTGAAAAAATGAAGATATTAGACTATTTTATGATTGCACATGGTAAAGAATGTGATTAAAGGCTCTTTTCCTATGTTAAAAGTTTTAGTTTTCGATTGTAATAGCTACGTATGTTGAAAAAATGAAGATATTAGACTATTTTATGATTGCAAATGGTAAAGAATGTGATTAAAGGCTCTTTTCCTATGTCAAAAGTTTTAGTTTTCGAGGGTAATAGCTACGTATGTTGAAAAAATGAAGATATTAGACTATTTTATGATTGCAAATGGTAAAGAATGTGATTAAAGGCTCTTTTCCTATGTCAAAAGTTTTAGTTTTCGAGGGTAATAGCTACGTATGTTGAAAAAATGAAGATATTAGACTATTTTATGATTGCACATGGTAAAGAATGTGATAAAGGCTCTTTTCCTATTTCAAAAGTTTTAGTTTTCGAGGGTAATAGCTACGTATGTTGAAAAAATGAAGATATTAGACTATTTTATGATTGCAAATGGTAAAGAATGTGATTAAAGGCTCTTTTCCTATGTCAAAAGTTTTAGTTTTCGAGGGTAATAGCTACGTATATTGAAAAAATGAAGATATTAGACTATTTTATGATTGCACATGGTAAAGAATGTGATTAAAGCTCTTTTCCTATGTCAAAAGTTTTAGTTTTCGAGGGTAATAGCTACGTATGTTGAAAAAATGAAGATATTAGACTATTTTATGATT
The DNA here is from genome assembly GCF_032884065.1 of Artemia franciscana. Lineage (NCBI taxonomy): Eukaryota > Metazoa > Arthropoda > Branchiopoda > Anostraca > Artemiidae > Artemia > Artemia franciscana. The sequence continues at coordinate 24,017 of NW_027063798.1, forward strand.
GCACATAGTAAAGAATGTGATTAAAGGCTCTTTTCCTATGTCAAAAGTTTTAGTTTTCGAGGGTAATAGCTACGTATGTTGAAAAAATGAAGATATTAGACTATTTTATGATTGCAAATGGTAAAGAATGTGATTAAAGGCTCTTTTCTTATGTCAAAAGTTTTAGTTTTCGAGGGTAATAGCTACGTATGTTGAAAAATTGAAGATATTAGACTATTCTATGATTGCAAATGGTAAAGAATGTGATTAAAGGCTCTTTTCCTATGTCAAAAGTTTTAGTTTTCAAGGGTAATAGCTACGTATGTTGAAAAAATGAAGATATAAGACTATTTTATGATTGCACATGGTAAAGAATGTGATTAAAGGCCCTTTTCCTATTTCAAAAGTTTTAGTTTTCGAGGGTAATAGCTACGTATGTTGAAGAAATGGAGATATTAGACTATTTTATGATTGCACATGGTAAAGAATGTGATTAAAGGCTCTTTTCCTATTTCAAAAGTTTTAGTTTTCGAGGGTAATAGCTACGTATGTTAAAAAAATGAAGATATTAGACAATTTTATGATTGCAAATGGTAAAGAATGTGATTAAAGGCTCTTTTCCTATGTCAAAAGTTTTAGTTTTCGAGGGTAATAGCTACTTATGTTGAAAAAATGAAGATATTAGACTATTTTATGATTGCAAATGGTAAAGAATGTGATTAAAGGCTCTTTTCCTATGTCAAAAGTTTTAGTTTTCGAGGGTAATAGCTACGTATGTTGAAAAATTGAAGATATTAGACTATTTTATGATTGCACATGGTAAAGAATGTGATTAAAGGCTCTTTTCCTATGTCAAAAGTTTTAGTTTTCGATTTTAATAGCTACGTATGTTGGAAAAATGAAGATATTAGACTATTTTATGATTGCAAATGGTAAAGAATGTGCTTAAAGGCTCTTTTCCTATGTCAAAAGTTTTAGTTTTCGAGGGTAATAGCTACGTATGTTGAAAAAATGAAGATATTTGACTATTTTATGATTGCGCATGGTAAAGAATGTGATTAAAGGCTCTTTTCCTATGTCAAAAGTTTTAGTTTTCGAGGGTACTAGCTACGTATGTTGAAAAAATGAAGATATTAGACTATTTTATGATTGCACATAGTAAAGAATGTGATTAAAGGCTCTTTTCCTATGTCAAAAGTTTTAGTTTTCGAGGGTAATAGCTACGTATGTTGAAAAAATGAAGATATTAGACTATTTTATGATTGCAAATGGTAAAGAATGTGATTAAAGGCTCTTTTCTTATGTCAAAAGTTTTAGTTTTCGAGGGTAATAGCTACGTATGTTGAAAAATTGAAGATATTAGACTATTCTATGATTGCAAATGGTAAAGAATGTGATTAAAGGCTCTTTTTCTATGTCAAAAGTTTTAGTTTTCGAGGGTAATAGCTACGTATGTTGAAAAAATGAAGATATTAGACTATTTTATGATTGCACATGGTAAAGAATGTGATTAAAGGCCCTTTTCCTATTTCAAAAGTTTTAGTTTTCGAGGGTAATAGCTACGTATGTTGAAAAAATGGAGATATTAGACTATTTTATGATTGCACATGGTAAAGAATGTGATTAAAGGCTCTTTTCCTATTTCAAAAGTTTTAGTTTTCGAGGGTAATAGCTACGTATGTTAAAAAAATGAAGATATTAGACAATTTTATGATTGCAAATGGTAAAGAATGTGATTAAAGGCTCTTTTCCTATGTCAAAAGTTTTAGTTTTCGAGGGTAATAGCTACGTATGTTGAAAAAATGAAGATATTAGACTATTTTATGATTGCAAATGGTAAAGAATGTGATTAAAGGCTCTTTTCCTATGTCAAAAGTTTTAGTTTTCGAGGGTAATAGCTACGTATGTTGAAAAATTGAAGATATTAGACTATTTTATGATTGCACATGGCAAAGAATGTGATTAAAGGCTCTTTTCCTATTTCAAAAGTTTCAGTTTTCGAGGGTAATAGCTACGTATGTTAAAAAAATGAAGATATTAGACAATTTTATGATTGCAAATGGTAAAGAATGTGATTAAAGGCTCTTTTCCTATGTCAAAAGTTTTAGTTTTCGAGGGTAATAGCTACGTATGTTGAAAAAATGAAGATATTAGACTATTTTATGATTGCAAATGGTAAAGAATTTGATTAAAGGCTCTTTTCCTATTTCAAAAGTTTTAGTTTTCGAGGGTAATAGCTAAGTATGTTGGAAAAATGAAGATATTAGACTATTTTATGATTGCACATGGTAAAGAATGTGCTTAAAGGCTTTTTTCCTATGTCAAAAGTTTTAGTTTTCGAGGGTAATAGCTATGTATGTTGAAAAAATGAAGATATTAGACAATTTTATGATTGCAAATGGTAAAGAGTTTGATTAAAGGCTCTTTTCCTATGTCAAAAGTTTTAGTTTTCGAGGGTAATAGCTAGGTATGTTGAAAAAATGAAGATATTAGACTATTTTATGATTGCACATGGTAAAGAATGTGATTAAAGGCTCTTTTCTAATGTCAAAAGTTTTAGTTTTCGATTGTAATAGCTACGTATGTTGGAAAAATGAAGATATTAGACTATTTTATGATTGCAAATGGTAAAGAATGTGCTTAAAGGCTTTTTCCTATGTCAAAAGTTTTAGTTTTCGAGCGTAATAGGTACGTATGTTGAAAAAATTAAAATATTAGACTATTTTATGATTGCAAAGGGTAAAGAATGTGATTAAAGGCTCTTTTCCTATGTCAAAAGTTTTAGTTTTCGAGAGTAATAGCTACGTATGTTGGAAAAATGAAGATATTAGACTATTTTATGATTGCACATGGTAAAGAATGTGATTAAAGGCTCTTTTCCTATGTTAAAAGTTTTAGTTTTCGATTGTAATAGCTACGTATGTTGGAAAAATGAAGATATTAGACTATTTTATGATTGCAAATGGTAAAGAATGTGCTTAAAGGCTCTTTTCCTATGTCAAAAGTTTCAGTTTTCGAGGGTAATAGCTACGTATATTGAAAAAATGAAGATATTAGACTATTTTATGATTGCACATGGTAAAGTATGTGATTAAAGGCTCTTTTCCTATGTCAAAAGTTTTAGTTTTCGAGGGTAATAGCTACGTATGTTGAAAAAATGAAGATATTAGACTATTTTATGATTGCACATGGTAAAGAATGTGAATAAAGGCTCTTTTCCTATTTCAAAAGTTTTAGTTTTCGAGGGTAATAGCTACGTATGTTAAAAAAATGAAGATATTAGACAATTTTATGATTGCAAATGGTAAAGAATGTGATTAAAGGCTCTTTTCCTATGTCAAAAGTTTCAGTTTTCGAGGGTAATAGCTACGTATGTTAAAAAAATGAAGATATTAGACAATTTTATGACTGCAAATGGTAAAGAATGTGATTAAGGGCTCTTTTCCTATGTCAAAAGTTTTAGTTTTCGAGGGTAATAGCTACGTATGTTGAAGAAATGGAGATATTAGACTATTTTATGATTGCACATGGTAAAGAATGTGATTAAAGGCTCTTTTCCTATTTCAAAAGTTTTAGTTTTCGAGGGTAATAGCTACGTATGTTAAAAAAATGAAGATATTAGACAATTTTATGATTGCAAATGGTAAAGAATGTGATTAAAGGCTCTTTTCCTATGTCAAAAGTTTTAGTTTTCGAGGGTAATAGCTACTTATGTTGAAAAAATGAAGATATTAGACTATTTTATGATTGCAAATGGTAAAGAATGTGATTAAAGGCTCTTTTCCTATGTCAAAAGTTTTAGTTTTCGAGGGTAATAGCTACGTATGTTGAAAAATTGAAGATATTAGACTATTTTATGATTGCACATGGTAAAGAATGTGATTAAAGGCTCTTTTCCTATGTCAAAAGTTTTAGTTTTCGATTTTAATAGCTACGTATGTTGGAAAAATGAAGATATTAGACTATTTTATGATTGCAAATGGTAAAGAATGTGCTTAAAGGCTCTTTTCCTATGTCAAAAGTTTTAGTTTTCGAGGGTAATAGCTACGTATGTTGAAAAAATGAAGATATTTGACTATTTTATGATTGCGCATGGTAAAGAATGTGATTAAAGGCTCTTTTCCTATGTCAAAAGTTTTAGTTTTCGAGGGTACTAGCTACGTATGTTGAAAAAATGAAGATATTAGACTATTTTATGATTGCACATAGTAAAGAATGTGATTAAAGGCTCTTTTCCTATGTCAAAAGTTTTAGTTTTCGAGGGTAATAGCTACGTATGTTGAAAAAATGAAGATATTAGACTATTTTATGATTGCAAATGGTAAAGAATGTGATTAAAGGCTCTTTTCTTATGTCAAAAGTTTTAGTTTTCGAGGGTAATAGCTACGTATGTTGAAAAATTGAAGATATTAGACTATTCTATGATTGCAAATGGTAAAGAATGTGATTAAAGGCTCTTTTCCTATGTCAAAAGTTTTAGTTTTCGAGGGTAATAGCTACGTATGTTGAAAAAATGAAGATATTAGACTATTTTATGATTGCACATGGTAAAGAATGTGATTAAAGGCCCTTTTCCTATTTCAAAAGTTTCAGTTTTCGAGGGTAATAGCTACGTATGTTGAAAAAATGGAGATATTAGACTATTTTATGATTGCACATGGTAAAGAATGTGATTAAAGGCTCTTTTCCTATTTCAAAAGTTTTAGTTTTCGAGGGTAATAGCTACGTATGTTAAAAAAATGAAGATATTAGACAATTTTATGATTGCAAATGGTAAAGAATGTGATTAAAGGCTCTTTTCCTATGTCAAAAGTTTTAGTTTTCGAGGGTAATAGCTACGTATGTTGAAAAAATGAAGATATTAGACTATTTTATGATTGCAAATGGTAAAGAATGTGATTAAAGGCTCTTTTCCTATGTCAAAAGTTTTAGTTTTCGAGGGTAATAGCTACGTATGTTGAAAAATTGAAGATATTAGACTATTTTATGATTGCACATGGTAAAGAATGTGATTAAAGGCTCTTTTCCTATTTCAAAAGTTTCAGTTTTTGAGGGTAATAGCTACGTATGTTAAAAAAATGAAGATATTAGACAATTTTATGATTGCAAATGGTAAAGAATGTGATTAAAGGCTCTTTTCCTATGTCAAAAGTTTTAGTTTTCGAGGGTAATAGCTACGTATGTTGAAAAAATGAAGATATTAGACTATTTTATGATTGCAAATGGTAAAGAATTTGATTAAAGGCTCTTTTCCTATTTCAAAAGTTTTAGTTTTCGAGGGTAATAGCTAAGTATGTTGGAAAAATGAAGATATTAGACTATTTTATGATTGCACATGGTAAAGAATGTGCTTAAAGGCTTTTTTCCTATGTCAAAAGTTTTAGTTTTCGAGGGTAATAGCTATGTATGTTGAAAAAATGAAGATATTAGACAATTTTATGATTGCAAATGGTAAAGAGTTTGATTAAAGGCTCTTTTCCTATGTCAAAAGTTTTAGTTTTCGAGGGTAATAGCTAGGTATGTTGAAAAAATGAAGATATTAGACTATTTTATGATTGCACATGGTAAAGAATGTGATTAAAGGCTCTTTTCTAATGTCAAAAGTTTTAGTTTTCGATTGTAATAGCTACGTATGTTGGAAAAATGAAGATATTAGACTATTTTATGATTGCAAATGGTAAAGAATGTGCTTAAAGGCTTTTTCCTATGTCAAAAGTTTTAGTTTTCGAGCGTAATAGGTACGTATGTTGAAAAAATTAAAATATTAGACTATTTTATGATTGCAAAGGGTAAAGAATGTGATTAAAGGCTCTTTTCCTATGTCAAAAGTTTTAGTTTTCGAGAGTAATAGCTACGTATGTTGGAAAAATGAAGATATTAGACTATTTTATGATTGCACATGGTAAAGAATGTGATTAAAGGCTCTTTTCCTATGTTAAAAGTTTTAGTTTTCGATTGTAATAGCTACGTATGTTGGAAAAATGAAGATATTAGACTATTTTATGATTGCAAATGGTAAAGAATGTGCTTAAAGGCTCTTTTCCTATGTCAAAAGTTTCAGTTTTCGAGGGTAATAGCTACGTATATTGAAAAAATGAAGATATTAGACTATTTTATGATTGCACATGGTAAAGTATGTGATTAAAGGCTCTTTTCCTATGTCAAAAGTTTTAGTTTTCGAGGGTAATAGCTACGTATGTTGAAAAAATGAAGATATTAGACTATTTTATGATTGCACATGGTAAAGAATGTGAATAAAGGCTCTTTTCCTATTTCAAAAGTTTTAGTTTTCGAGGGTAATAGCTACGTATGTTAAAAAAATGAAGATATTAGACAATTTTATGATTGCAAATGGTAAAGAATGTGATTAAAGGCTCTTTTCCTATGTCAAAAGTTTCAGTTTTCGAGGGTAATAGCTACGTATATTGAAAAAATGAAGATATTAGACTATTTTATGATTGCAAATGGTAAAGAATGTGATTAAGGGCTCTTTTCCTATGTCAAAAGTTTTAGTTTTCGAGGGTAATAGCTACGTATGTTGAATAAATGAAGATATTAGACTATTTTATGATTGCACATGGTAAAGAATGTGATTAAAGGCTCTTTTCCCATTT
>NW_027063799.1:0-30466 GCF_032884065.1 Artemia franciscana
CTTTAATCACATTCTTTACCATTTGCAATCATAAAATAGTCTAATATCTTCAGTTTTTCAACATACGTAGCTCTTACCCCCGAAAACTAAAACTTTTGACATAGGAAAAGAGCCTTTAATCACATTCTTTACCATTTGCAATCATAAAATAGTCTAATATCTTCATTTTTTCAACATACGTAGCTATTACCCTCGAAAACTAAAACTTCTGAAATAGGAAAGAGCCTTTAATCACATTCTTTACCATGTGCAATCATAAAATAGTCTAATATCTTCATTTTTTCAACATACGTAGCTATTACCCTCGGAAACTAAAACTTTTGAAATAGGAAAAGAGCCTTTAATCACATTCTTTACCATTTGCAATTCTAAAATAGTCTAATATCTTCATTTTTTCAACATACGTAGCTATAACCCTCGAAAACTAAAACTTTTGACATAGGAAAAGAGCCTTTAATCACATTCTTTACCATGTGCAATCATAAAATTGTCTAATATCTTCATTTTTTCAACATACGTAGCTATTACCCTCGAAAACTAAAACTTTTGAAATAGGAAAAGAGCCTTTAATCACATTCTTTACCATTTGCAATCATAAAATAGTCTAATATCTTCATTTTTCAACATACTTAGCTATTACCCTCGAAAACTAAAACTTTTGACATAGGAAAAGAGCCTTTAATCACATTCTTTACCGTTTGCAATCATAAAATAGTCTAATATCTTTATTTTTTAAACATACGTAGCTATTACCCTCGAAAACTAAAACTTTTGAAATTGGAAAAGAGATTACCATTTGCAATCATAAAATAGTCTAATATCTTCATTTTTTCCACAGACAAAGCTATTACTCTCGAAAACTAAAACTTTTGAAATAGGAAAAGAGCCTTTAATCACATTCTTTACCATGTGCAATCATAAAATTGTCTAATATCTTCATTTTTTCAACATACGTAGCAATTACCCTAGAAAACTAAAACTTTTGAAATAGGAAAAAAGCCTTTAATCACATTCTTTACCATTTGCAATCATAAAATAGTCTAATATCTTCATTTTTTCTTCATACGTAGCTATTACCCTCGAAAACTATAACTTTTGACATAGGAAAAGAGCCTTTAATCACATTCTTTACCATTTGCAATCATAAAATTGTCTAATATCTTCATTTTTTCAGCATACGTAGCTATTACCCTCGAAAACTAAAACTTTTGAAATAGGAAAAGAGCCTTTAATCACATTCTTTACCATTTGCAATCATAAAATAGTCTAATATCTTCATTTTTTCAACATACGTAGCTATTACCCTCGAAAACTAAAACTTTTGAAATAGGAAAAGAGCCTTTAATCACATTCTTTACCATTTGCAATCATAAAATAGTCTAATATCTTCATTTTTTCCACAGACAAAGCTATTATCCTCGAAAAACTAAAACTTTTGAAATAGGAAAAGAGCCTTTAATCACATTCTTTACCATGTGCAATCATAAAATAGTCTAATATCTTCATTTTTTCAACATACGTAGCTATTACCCTCGAAAACTAAAACTTTTGAAATAGGAAAAAAGCCTTTAATCACATTCTTTACCATTTGCAATCATAAAATAGCCTAATATCTTCATTTTTTCTTCATACGTAGCTATTACCCTCGAAAACTAAAACTTTTGACATAGGAAAAGAGCCTTTAATCACATTCTTTACCATTTGCAATCATAAAATTGTCTAATATCTTCATTTTTTCAACATACGTAGCTATTACCCTCGAAAACTAAAACTTTTGAAATAGGAAAAAAGCCTTTAATCACATTCTTTACCATTTGCAATCATAAAATAGTCTAATATCTTCATTTTTTCTTCATACGTAGCTATTACCCTCGAAAAATAAAACTTTTGATATAGGAAAAGAGCCTTTAATCACATTCTTTACCGTTTGCAATCATAAAATAGTCTAATATCTTGATTTTTTCAGCATACGTAGCTATTACCCTCGAAAACTAAAACTTTTGAAATTGGAAAAGAGATTACCATTTGCAATCATAAAATAGTCTAATATCTTTATTTTTTCCACAGACAAAGCTATTACTCTCGAAAACTAAAACTTTTGAAATAGGAAAAGAGCCTTTAATCACATTCTTTACCATGTGCAATCATAAAATTGTCTAATATCTTCATTTTTTCAACATATGCAGCTATTACCCTCGAAAACTAAAACTTTTGAAATAGGAAAAGAGCCTTTAATCACATTCTTTACCATGTGCAATCATAAAATAGTCTAATATCTTCATTTTTTCAACATACGTAGCTATTACCCTCGAAAACTAAAACTTTTGAAATAGCAAAAGAGCCTTTAATCACATTCTTTACCATTTGCAATCATAAAATAGTCTAATATCTTCATTTTTTCAACATACGTAGCTATTACCCTCGAAAACTAAAACTTTTGACATAGGAAAAGAGCCTTTAATCACATTCTTTACCATTTGCACTCATAAAATTGTCTAATATCTTCATTTTTTCAACATACGTAGCTTTTACCCTCGAAAACTAAAACTTTTGAAATTGGAAAAGAGCCTTTAATCACATTCTTTACCATTTGCAATCATAAAATAGTCTAATATCTTCATTTTTTCAACATACGTAGCTATTACCCTCGAAAACTAGAACTTTTGAAATAGGAAAAGAGCCTTTAATCACATTCTTTACCATTTGCAAACATAAAATAGTCTAATATCTTCATTTTTTCCACAGACAAAGCTTTTACCCTCGAAATCTAAAACTTTTGAAATAGGAAAAGAGCCTTTAATCACATTCTTTACCATTTGCAATCATAAAATAGTCTAATATCTTCATTTTTTCAACATACGTAGCTATTACCCTCGAAAACTAAAACTTTTGACATAGTAAAAGAGCCTTTAATCACATTCTTTACCATGTGCAATCATAAAATAGTCTAATATCTTCATTTTTTCAACATACGTAGCAATTACCCTCGAAAACTAAAACTTTTGAAATAAAAAAAGAGCCTTTAATCACAGTCTTTACCATTTAAAATCGAAAATTTTTTATGATTTATGATTGCACATGGTAAAGAATGCGATTAAAGGCTCTTTTGCTATTTCAAAAGTTTTAGTTTTCGAGGGTAATAGCTACGCATGTTGAAAAAAAGAAGATATTAGACTATTTTATGATTGCAAATGGTAAAGAATGTGATTAAAGACTCTTTTCTTATTTCAAAAGTTTTAGTTTTCGAGGGTCATAGCTACGTATGTTGAAAAATTTAAGATATTAGACTATTTTATGATTGCAAATGGTAAAGAATGTAATTAAAGGCTCTTTTCCTATGTCAAAAGTTTTAGTTTTCGAGGGTAATAGCTACGTATGTTGAAAAAATGAAGATATTAGACTATTTTATGATTGCAAATGGTGAAGAATGTGATTAAAGGCTCTTCTCCTATTTCAAAAGTTTTAGTTTTCGAGGGTAATAGCTACGTATGTTGAAAAAATAAAGATATTAGACTATTTTATGATTGCAAATGGTAAAGAATGTGATTAAAGGCTCTTTTCCTATGTCAAAAGTTTTAGTTTTGAGGGTAATAGCTACGTATGTTGAAAAAATGAAGATATTAGACTATTTTATGATTGCAAATGGTAAAGAATGTGATTAAAGGCTCTTTTCCTATTTCAAAAGTTTTAGTTTTCGAGGGTAATAGCTTTTTCTGTGGAAAAAAATGAAGATATTAGACTATTTTATCATTGCACATGGTAAAGAATGTGATTAAAGGCTCTTTTCCTATTTCAAAAGTTTTAGTTTTCGAGGGTAATAGCTATGTATGTTGAAAAAATGAAGATATTAGACTATTTTATGATTGCAAATGGTAGAGAATGTGATTAAAGGCTCTTTTCCTATGTCAAAAGTTTTAGTTTTCGAGGGTAATAGCTACGTATGTTGAAAAAATGAAGATATTAGACTATTTTATGATTGCAAATGGTAAAGAATGTGATTAAAGGCTCTTTTCCTATTTGAAAAGTTTTAGTTTTCGAGGGTAATAGCTATGTCTGTGGAAAAAATGAAGATTTTAGACTATTTTATGATTGCACATGGTAAAGAATGTGATTAAAGGCTCTTTTCATATTTCAAAAGTTTTAGTTTTCGAGGGTAATAGCTTTGTCTGGTGAAAAAATGAAGATATTAGACAATTTTATGATTGCACATGGTAAAGAATGTGATTAAAGGCTCTTTTCCTATTTCAAAAGTTTTAGTTTTCGAGGGTAATAGCTGATTGCAAATGGTAAAGAATGTGATTAAAGGCTCTTTTCCTATTTCAAAAGTTTTAGTTTTCGAGGGTAATAGCTATGTCTGTGGAAAAAATGAAGATATTAGACTATTTTATGATTGCACATGGTAAAGAATGTGATTAAAGGCTCTTTTCCTATGTCAAAAGTTTTAGTTTTCGAGGGTAATAGCTACGTATGTTGAAAAAATGAATATATTAGACAATTTTATGATTGACCATGGTAAAGAATGTTATTAAAGGCTCTTTTCCTATTTCAAAAGTTTTAGTTTTCGGGGGTAATAGCTACGTATGTTGAAAAAATGAAGATATTAGACTATTTTATGATATCAAATGGTAAAGAATGTGATTAAAGGCTCTTTTCCTATTTCAAAAGTTTTAGTTTTCGAGGGTAATAGCTACGTATGTTGAAAAAATGAAGATATTAGACTATTTTATGATTGCAAATGGTAAAGAATGTGATTAAAGGCTTTTTTCCTATTTCAGAAGTTTTAGTTTTCGAGGGTAATAGCTACGTATGTTGAAAAAATGAAGATATAAGACTATTTTATGATTGCAAATGGTAAAGAATGTGATTAAAAGCTCTTTTCCTATTTCAAAAGTTTTAGTTTTCGAGGGTAATAGCTACGTATGATGAAAAAATGAAGATATTAGACTATTTTATGATTGCACATGGTAAAGAATGTGATTAAAGGCTCTTTTCATATTTCAAAAGTTTTAGTTTTCGAGGGTAATAGCTTTGTCTGGTGAAAAAATGAAGATATTAGACAATTTTATGATTGCAAATGGTAAAGAATGTGATTAAAGGTTCTTTTTCTATTTCAAAAGTATTAGTTTTCGAGGGTAATAGCTACGTATGTTGAAAAAATGAAGATATTTGACTATTTTATGATTGCAAATGGTTAAGAATGTGATTAAAGACTCTTTTCCTATTTCAAAAGTTTTAGTTTTCGAGTGTAATAGCTTTGTCTGTGGAAAAAATGAAGATATTAGACTATTTTATGATTGCACATGGTAAAGAATGTGATTAAAGGCTCTTTTCCTATTTCAAAAGTTTTAGTTTTCGAGGGTAATAGCTACTTATGTTGAAAAAATGAAGATATTAGACTATTTTATTATTGCAAATGGTAAAGAATGTGATTAAAGGCTCTTTTCCTATGTCAAAAGTTTTAGTTTTCGAGGGTAATAGCTACGTATCTTGAAAAAATGAAGATATTAGACTATTTTATGATTGCACATGGTAAGGAATGTGATTAAAGGCTCTTTTCCTATTTCAAAAGTTTTAGTTTTCGAGGGTAATAGCTACGTATGTTGAAAAAATGAAGATATTAGACTGTTTTATGATTGCAAATGGTAAAGAATGTGATTAAAGGCTCTTTTCCTATTTCAAAAGTTTTAGTTTTCGAGGGTAATAGCTACGTATGTTGAAAAAATGAAGATATTAGACTATTTTATGATTGCAAATGGTAAAGAATGTGATTAAAGGCTCTTTTCCTATGTCAAAAGTTTTAGTTTTCGAGGGTAATAGCTACATATGTTGAAAAAATGAAGATATTAGACAATTTTATGATTGCACATGGTAAAGAATGTGATTAAAGGCTCTTTTCCTATTTCAAAAGTTTTAGTTTTCGAGGGTAATAGCTACGTATGTTGAAAAAATGAAGATATTAGACTATTTTATGATTGCACTTGGTAAAGAATGTGATTAAAGGCTCTTTTCCTATTTCAAAAGTTTTAGTTTTCGGGGGTAATAGCTACGTATGTTGAAAAAATGAAGATATTAGACTATTTTATGATGTCAAATGGTAAAGAATGTGATTAAAGGCTCTTTTCCTATTTCAAAAGTTTTAGTTTTCGAGGGTAATAGCTACGTATGTTGAAAAATGAAGATATTAGACTATTTTATGATTGCAAATGGTAAAGAATGTGATTAAAGGCTCTTTTCCTATTTCAAAAGTTTTAGTTTTCGAGGTTAATAGCTACGTAAGTTGAAAAAATTAAGATATTAGACTATTTTATGATTGCAAATGGTAAAGAATGTGATTAAAGGCTTTTTTCCTATTTCAAAAGTTTTAGTTTTCGAGGGTAATAGCTACGTATCTTGAAAAAATGAAGATATTAGACTATTTTATGATTGCACATGGTAAGGAATGTGATTAAAGGCTCTTTTCCTATTTCAAAAGTTTTAGTTTTCGAGGGTAATAGCTACGTATGTTGAAAAAATGAAGATATTAGACAATTTTATGATTGCACATGGTAAAGAATGTGATTAAAGGCTCTTTTCCTATTTCAAAAGTTTTAGTTTTCGAGGGTAATAGCTACTTATGTTGAAAAAATGAAGATATTAGACTATTTTATTATTGCAAATGGTAAAGAATGTGATTAAAGGCTCTTTTCCTATGTCAAAAGTTTTAGTTTTCGAGGGTAATAGCTACGTATCTTGAAAAAATGAAGATATTAGACTATTTTATGATTGCACATGGTAAGGAATGTGATTAAAGGCTCTTTTCCTATTTCAAAAGGTTTAGTTTTCGAGGGTAATAGCTACGTATGTTGAAAAAATGAAGATATTAGACTGTTTTATGATTGCAAATGGTGAAGAATGTGATTAAAGGCTCTTTTCCTATTTCAAAAGTTTTAGTTTTCGAGGGTAATAGCTACGTATGTTGAAAAAATGAAGATATTAGACTATTTTATGATTGCAAATGGTAAAGAATGTGATTAAAGGCTCTTTTCCTATGTCAAAAGTTTTAGTTTTCGAGGGTAATAGCTACATATGTTGAAAAAATGAAGATATTAGACAATTTTATGATTGCACATGGTAAAGAATGTGATTAAAGGCTCTTTTCCTATTTCAAAAGTTTTAGTTTTCGAGGGTAATAGCTACGTATGTTGAAAAAATGAAGATATTAGACTATTTTATGATTGCACTTGGTAAAGAATGTGATTAAAGGCTCTTTTCCTATTTCAAAAGTTTTAGTTTTCGGGGGTACTAGCTACGTATGTTGAAAAAATGAAGATATTAGACTATTTTATGATGTCAAATGGTAAAGAATGTGATTAAAGGCTCTTTTCCTATTTCAAAAGTTTTAGTTTTCGAGGGTAATAGCTACGTATGTTGAAAAAATGAAGATATTAGACTATTTTATGATTGCAAATGGTAAAGAATGTGATTAAAGGCTCTTTTCCTATTTCAAAAGTTTTAGTTTTCGAGGTTAATAGCTACGTAAGTTGAAAAAATTAAGATATTAGACTATTTTATGATTGCAAATGGTAAAGAATGTGATTAAAGGCTCTTTTCCTATTTCAAAAGTTTTAGTTTTCGAGGGTAATAGCTACGTACGTTGAAAAAATGAAGATATTAGACTATTTTATGATTGCAAATGGTAAAGAATGTGATTAAAGGCTCTTTTCCTATTTCAAAAGTTTTAGTTTTCGAGGGTAATAGCTACGTATGTTGAAAAAATGAAGATATTAGACTATTTTATGATTGCAAATGGTAAAGAATGTGATTAAAGGCTCTTTTCCTATGTCAAAAGCTTTAGTTTTCGAGGGTAATAGCCACATATGTTGAAAAAATGAAGAAATTAGACAATTTTATGATTGCACATGGTAAAGAATGTGATTAAGGGCTCTTTTCCTATTTCAAAAGTTTTAGTTTTCGAGGGTAATAGCTACGTATGTTGAAAAAATAAAGATATTAGACTATTTTATGATTGCACTTGGTAAAGAATGTGATTAAAGGCTCTTTTCCTATTTCAAAAGTTTTAGTTTCGGGGGTAATAGCTACGTATGTTGAAAAAATGAAGATATTAGACTATTTTATGATGTCAAATGGTAAAGAATGTGATTAAAGGCTCTTTTCCTATTTCAAAAGTTTTAGTTTTCGAGGGTAATAGCTACGTATGTTGAAAAAATGAAGATATTAGACTATTTTATGATTGCAAATGGTAAAGAATGTGATTAAAGGCTCTTTTCCTATTTCAAAAGTTTTAGTTTTCGAGGGTAATAGCTACGTATGTTGAAAAAATGAAGATATTAGACAATTTTATGATTGCAAATGGCAAAGAATGTGATTAAAGGCTCTTTTCCTATTTCAAAAGTTTTAGTTTTCGAGGGTAAAAGCTACGTATGTTGAAAAAATGAAGATATTAAACTATTTTATGATTGCAAATGGTAAAGAATGTGATTAAAGGCTCTTTTCGTATTTCGAAAGTTTTAGTTTTCGAGGGTAATAGCTACGTATGTTGAAAAAATGAAGATATTAGACTATTTTATGATTGCAAATGGTAAAATATGTGATTAAAGGCTCTTTTCCTATGTCAACAGTTTTAGTTTTCAAGGGTAATAGCTACGTATGTTGAAAAAATGAAGATATTAGACTATTTTATGATTGCAAATGGTAAAGAATGTGATTAAAGGCTCTTTTCCTATGTCAAAAGTTTTAGTTTTCGAGGGTAATAGCTAAGTATGTTGAAAAAATGAAGATATTAGACAATTTTATGATTGCACATGGTAAAGAATGTGATTAAAGGCTCTTTTCCTATTTCAAAAGTTTTAGTTTTCGAGGGTAATAGCTACGAATGTTGAAAAAATGAAGATTTTAGACTATTTTATGATTGCTAATGGTAAAGAATGTGATTAAAGGCTCTTTTCCTATGTCAAAAGTTTTAGTTTTCGAGGGTAATAGCTACGTATGTTGAATAAATGAAGATAGTAGACAATTTTATGATTGCACATGGTAAAGAATGTGATTAAAGGCTCTTTTACTATTTCAAAAGTTTTAGTTTTCGAGGGTAATAGCTACGTATGTTGAAAAAATGAAGATATTAGACAATTTTATGATTGCACATGGTAAAGAATGTGATTAAAGGCTCTTTTCCTATTTCAAAAGTTTTAGTTTTCCGGTTTAATAGCTACGTATGTTGAAAAAATGAAGAAATTAGACTATTTTATGATTGCAAATGGTAAAGAATGTGATTAAAGGCTCTTTTCCTATTTCAAAAGTTTTAGTTTTCGAGGGTAATAGCTATGTATGTTGAAAAAATGAAGATATTAGACTATTTTATGATTGCAAATGGTAAAGAATGTGATTAAAGGCTCTTTTCGTATTTGTCTGCTTTGTCTGTGGAAAAAATGAAGATATTAGACAATTTTATGATTGCACATGGTAAAGAATGTAATTAAAGGCTCTTTTCCTATTTCAAAAGTTTTAGTTTTCAAGGGTAATAGCTACGTATGTTGAAAAATTGAAGATATTAGACTATTTTATGATTGCAAATGGTAAAGAATGTGATTAAAGGCTCTTTTCCTATTTCAAAAGTTTTAGTGTTCGAGGGTAATAGCTACGTATGTTGAAAAAATGAAGATATTAGACTATTTTATGATTGCAAATGGTAAAGAATGTGATTAAAGGCTCTTTTCCTATTTCAAAAGTTTTAGTTTTCGAGGGTAATAGCTACGTATGTTGAAAAAATGAAGATATTAGACTATTTTATGATTGCAAATGGTAAAGAATGTTATTAAAGGCTCTTTTCCTATGTCAAAAGTTTTAGTTTTCGAGGGTAATAGCTACGTATGTTGAAAAAATGAACATATTAGACTATATCATGATTGCACATGGTAAAGAGTGTGATTAAAGGCTCTTTTCCTATTTCAAAAGTTTTAGTTTTCGAGGGTAATAGCTACGTATGTTGCAAAAATGAAGATATTAGACTATTTTATGATTGCAAATGGTAAAGATTGTGATTAAAGGCTCTTTTCCTATGTCAAAAGTTTTAGTTTTCGAGGGTAATAGCTACGTATGTTGAAAAAATGAAGATATTAGACTATTTTATGATTGCAAATGGTAAAGAATGTGATTAAAGGCTCTTTTCCTATGTCAAAAGTTTTAGTTTTCGAGGGTAATAGCTAAGTATGTTGAAAAAATGGAGATATTGGACAATTTTATGATTGCACATGGTAAAGAATGTGATTAAAGGCTCTTTTCCTATTTAAAAAGTTTTAGTTTTCGAGGGTAATAGCTACGAATGTTGAAAAATTGAAGATTTTAGACTATTTTATGATTGCAAATGGTAAAGAATGTGATTAAAGGCTCTTTTCCTATGTCAAAAGTTTTAGTTTTCGAGGGTAATAGCTACGTATGTTGAAAAAATGAAGATAGTCGACAATTTTATGATTGCACATGGTAAAGAATGTGATTAAAGGCTCTTTTACTATTTCAAAAGTTTTAGTTTTCGAGGGTAATAGGTACGTATGTTGAAAAAATGAAGATATTAGACAATTTTATGATTGCACATGGTAAAGAATGTGATTAAAGGCTCTTTTCCTATTTCAAAAGTTTTAGTTTTCCGGTGTAATAGCTACGTATGTTGAAAAAATGAAGATATTAGACTATTTTATGATTGCAAATGGTAAAGAATGTGATTAAAGGCTCTTTTCCTATTTCAAAAGTTTTAGTTTTCGAGGGTAATAGCTACGTATGTTGAAAAAATGAAGATATTAGACTATTTTATGATTGCAAATGGTAAAGAATGTGATTAAAGGCTCTTTTCGTATTTGTCTGCTTTGTCTGTGGAAAAAATGAAGATATTAGACAATTTTATGATTGCACATGGTAAAGAATGTAATTAAAGGCTCTTTTCCTATTTCAAAAGTTTTAGTTTTCGAGGGTAATAGCTACGTATGTTGAAAAATTGAAGATATTAGACTATTTTATGATTGCAAATGGTAAAGAATGTGATTAAAGGCTCTTTTCCTATTTCAAAAGTTTTAGTGTTCGAGGGTAATAGCTACGTATGTTGAAAAAATGAAGATATTAGACTATTTTATGATTGCAAATGGTAAAGAATGTGATTAAAGGCTCTTTTCCTATTTCAAAAGTTTTAGTTTTCGAGGGTAATAGCTACGTATGTTGAAAAAATGAAGATATTAGACTATTTTATGATTGCAAATGGTAAAGAATGTGATTAAAGGCTCTTTTCCTATGTCAAAAGTTTTAGTTTTCGAGGGTAATTGCTACGTATGTTGAAAAAATGAAGATATTAGACTATTTTATGATTGCAAATGGTAAAGAATGTGATTAAAGGCTCTTTTCCTATGTCAAAAGTTTTAGTTTTCGTGGGTAATAGCTACGTATGTTGAAAAAATGAAGATATTAGACAATTTTATGATTGCACATGGTAAAGAATGTGATTAAAGGCTCTTTTCCTATGTCAAAAGTTTTAGTTTTCAAGGGTAATAGCTTCGTATGTTGAAAAAACGAAGATATTAGAAAATTTTATGATTGCACATGGTAAAGAATGTGATTAAAGGCTCTTTTCCTATTTCAAAAGTTTTAGTTTTCGAGGGTAATAGCTACGTATGTTGAAAAAATGAAGATATTAGACAATTTTATGATTGCACATGGTAAAGAATGTGATTAAAGGCTCTTTTCCTATTTCAAAAGTTTTAGTTTTCGGGGGTAATAGCTACGTATGTTGAAAAAATGAAGATATTAGACTATTTTATGATTGCAAATGGTAAAGAATGTGATTAAAGGCTCTTTTCCTATTTCAAAAGTTTTAGTTTTCGAGGGTAATAGCTACGTATTTTGAAAAAAATGAAGATATTAGACAATTTTATGATTGGACATGGTAAAGAATGTGATTAAAGGCTCTTTTCCTATTTCAAAAGTTTTAGTTTTCGAGGATAATAGCTACGTTTGTTGAAAAAATGAAGATATTAGACAATTTTATGATTGCAAATGGTAAAGAATGTTATTAAAGGCTCTTTTCCTTTTTCAAAAGTTTTAGTTTGCGAGGGTAATAGCTACGTATGTTGAAAAAATGAAGATATTAGACTATTTTATGATTGCAAATGGTAAAGAATGTGATTAAAGGCTCTTTTCGTATTCGTCTGCTTTGTCTGTGGAAAAAATGAAGATATTAGACAATTTTATGATTGCACATGGTAAAGAATGTGATTAAAGGCTCTTTTCCTATTTCAAAAGTTTTAGTTTTCGAGGGTAATAGCTACGTATGTTGAAAAAATGAAGATATTAGACTATTTTATGATTGCAAATGGTAAAGAATGTGATTAAAGGCTCTTTTCCTATTTCAAAAGTTTTAGTTTTCGAGGGTAATAGCTACGTATGTTGAAAAAATGAAGATATTAGACTATTTTATGATTGCAAATGGTGAAGAATGTGATCTAAGGCTCTTTTCCTATTTCAAAAGTTTTAGTTTTCGAGGGTAATAGCTACGTATGTTGAAAAAATGAAGATATTAGACAATTTTATGATTGCACATGGTAAAGAATGTGATTAAAGGCTCTTTTCCTATTTCAAAAGTTTTAGTTTTCGAGGGTAATAGCTACGTATGTTGAAAAAATGAAGATATTAGACTATTTTATGATTGCAAATGGTAAAGAATGTGATTAAAGGCTCTTTTCGTATTTCGAAAGTTTTAGTTTTCGAGGGTAATAGCTAACTATGTTGAAAAAATGAAGATATTAGACTATTATATGATTGCAAATGGTAAAGTATGTGATTAGAGGCTCTTTTCCTATGTCAAAAGTTTTAGTTTTCGAGGGTAATAGCTACGTATGTTGAAAAAATGAAGATATTAGACTATTTTATTATTGCAAATGGTAAAGAATGTGATTAAAGACTCTTTTCCTATGTCAAAAGTTTTAGTTTTCGAGGGTAATAGCGAAGTATGTTGAAAAAATGAAGATATTAGACAATTTTATGATTGCACATGGTAAAAAATGTGATTAAAGGCTCTTTTCCTATTTCAAAAGTTTTAGTTTTCGAGGTTAATAGCTACGTATGTTGAAAAAATGAAGATATTAGACTATTTTATGATTGCAAATGGTAAAGAATGTGATTAAAGGCTCTTTTCCTATGTCAAAAGTTTTAGTTTTCGAGGGTAATAGCTACGTATGTTGAAAAAATGAAGATATTAGACTATTTTATGATTGCACATGGTAAAGAATGTGATTAAAGGCTCTTTTCCTATTTCAAAAGTTTTAGCTCGAAAACTAAAACTTGTGAAATTTCGGGGGTAATAGCTACGTATGTTGAAAAAATGAAGATATTAGACTATTTTATCATGTCAAATGGTAAAGAATGTGATTAAAGGCTCTTTTCCTATTTCAAAAGTTTTAGTTTTCGAGGGTAATAGCTACGTATGTTGAAAAAATGAAGATATTAGACTATTTTATGATTGCAAATGGTAAAGAATGTGATTAAAGGCTCTTTTCCTATTTCAAAAGTTTTAGTTTTCGAGGGTAATAGCTACGTATGTTGAAAAAATGAAGATATTAGACTATTTTATGATTGCAAATGGTAAAGAATGTGATTAAAGGCTCTTTTCCTATTTCAAAAGTTTTAGTTTTCGAGGGTAATAGCTACGTATGTTGAAAAAATTAAGATATTAGTCTATTTTATGATTGCAAATGGTAGAGAATGTGATTAAAGGCTCTTTTCCTATTTCAAAAGTTTTAGTTTTCGAGGGTAATAGCTACGTATGTTGAAAAAATGAAGATATTAGACTATTTTATCATTGCAAATGGTAAAGAATGTGATTAAAGGCTCTTTTCGTATTTCGAAAGTTTTAGTTTTCGAGGGTAATAGCTACGTATGTTGAAAAAATGAAGATATTAGACTATTTTATGATTGCAAATGGTAAAGTATGTGATTAAAGGCTGTTTTCCTATGTCAAAAGTTTTAGTTTTCGAGGGTAATAGCTACGTATGTTGAAAAAATGAAGATATTAGACTATTTTATGATTGCAAATGGTAAAGAATGTGATTAAAGGCTCTTTTCCTATGTCAAAAGTTTTAGTTTTCGAGGGTAATAGCTAAGTATGTTGAAAAAATGAAGATATTAGACAATTTTATGATTGCACATGGTAAAGAATGTGATTAAAGGCTCTTTTCCTATTTCAAAAGTTTTAGTTTTCGAGGGTAATAGCTACGAATGTTGAAAAATGAAGATATTAGACTATTTTATGATTGCAAATGGTAAAGAATGTGATTAAAGGCTCTTTTCCTATGTCAAAAGTTTTAGTTTTCGAGGGTAATAGCTACGTATGTTGAAAAAATGAAGATAGTAGACAATTTTATGATTGCACATGGTAAATATTGTGATTAAAGGCTCTTTTACTATTTCAAAAGTTTTAGTTTTCGAGGGTAATAGCTACGTATGTTGAAAAAATGAAGATATTAGACAATTTTATGATTGCACATGGTAAAGAATGTGATTAAAGGCTCTTTTCCTATTTCAAAAGTTTTAGTTTTCCGGTGTAATAGCTACGTATGTTGAAAAAATGAAGATATTAGACTATTTTATGATTGCAAATGGTAAAGAATGTGATTAAAGGCTCTTTTCCTATTTCAAAAGTTTTAGTTTTCGAGGGTAATAGCTACGTATGTT
Organism: Artemia franciscana; assembly: GCF_032884065.1. NCBI lineage: Eukaryota > Metazoa > Arthropoda > Branchiopoda > Anostraca > Artemiidae > Artemia > Artemia franciscana. The sequence goes on from NW_027063799.1 coordinate 14,707, forward strand.
GGAAAAATGAAGATATTAGACTATTTTATGATTGCAAATGGTAAAGAATGTGATTAAAGGCTCTTTTCGTATTTGTCTGCTTTGTCTGTGGAAAAAATGAAGATATTAGACAATTTTATGATTGCACGTGGTAAAGAATGTGATTAAAGGCTCTTTTCCTATTTCAAAAGTTTTAGTTTTCGAGGGTAATAGCTACGTATGTTGAAAAAATGAAGATATTAGACTATTTTGTGATTGCAAATGGTAAAGAATGTGATTAAAGGCTCTTTTCCTATGTCAAAAGTTTTAGTTTTCGAGGGTAATAGCTACGTATGTTGAAAAAATGAAGATATTAGACAATTTTATGATTGCACATGGTAAATAATGGGATTACAGGCTCTTTAACTATTTCAAAAGTTTTAGTTTTCGAGGGTAATAGTTACGTATGTTGAAAAAATGAAGATATTAGATCATTTTATGATTGCAAATGGTATAGAATGTGATTAAAGGCTCTTTTCCTATGTCAAAAGTTTTAGTTTTCGTGGGTAATAGCTACGTATGTTGAAAAAATGAAGATATTAGACAATTTTATGATTGCACATGGTAAAGAATGTGATTAAAGGCTCTTTTCCTATGTCAAAAGTTTTAGTTTTCGAGGGTAATAGCTACGTATGTTGAAAAAATGAAGATATTAGACTATTTTATGATTGCACATGGTAAAGATGGTGATTAAAGGCTCTTTTCCTATTTCAAAAGTTTTAGTTTTCGGGGGTAATAGCTACGTATGTTGAGAAAATGAAGATATTAGACTATTTTATGATTGCAAATGGTAAAGAATGTGATTAAAGGCTCTATTCGTATTTGTCTGCTTTGTCTGTGGAAAAAATGAAGATATTAGAAAATTTTATGATTGCACATGGTAAAGAATGTGATTAAAGGCTCTTTTCCTATGTCAAAAGTTTTAGTTTTCAAGGGTAATAGCTACGTATGTTGAAAAAACGAAGATATTAGAAAATTTTATGATTGCACATGGTAAAGAATGTGATTAAAGGCTCTTTTCCTATTTCAAAAGTTTTAGTTTTCGAGGTTAATAGCTACGTATGTTGAAAAAATGAAGATATTAGACAATTTTATGATTGCACGTGGTAAAGAATGTGATTAAAGGCTCTTTTCCTATTTCAAAAGTTTTAGTTTTCGGGGGTAATAGCTACGTATGTTGAAAAAATGAAGATATTAGACTATTTTATGATTGCAAATGGTAAAGAATGTGATTAAAGGCTCTTTTCGTATTTGTCTGCTTTGTCTGTGGAAAAAATGAAGATATTAGAAAATTTTATGATTGCACATGGTAAAGAATTTGATTAAAGGCTCTTTTCCTATTTCAAAAGTTTTAGTTTTCGAAGGTAATAGCTACGTATGTTGAAAAAATGAAGATATTAGACTATTTTATGATTGCAAATGGTAAAGAATGTGATTAAAGGCTCTTTTCCTATTTCAAAAGTTTTAGTATTCGAGGGTAATAGCTACGTATGTTGAAAAAATGAAGATATTAGACTATTTTATGATTGCAAATGGTGAAGAGTGTGATTAAAGGCTCTTTTCCTATTTCAAAAGTTTTAGTTTTCGACTGTAATAGCTACGTATGTTGAAAAAATGAAGATATTAGACTATTTTATGATTGCACATGGTAAAGATGGTGATTAAAGGCTCTTTTAATATTTCAAAAGTTTTAGTTTTCGAGGGTAATAGCTACGTAGGTTGAAAAAATGAAGATATTAGACTATTTTATGATTGCAAATGGTGAAGAATGTGATTAAAGGCTCTTTTCCTATTTCAAAAGTTTTAGTTTTCGAGGGTAATAGCTACGTATGTTGAAAAAATGAAGATATTAGACTATTTTATGATTGCAAATGGTAAAGAATGTGATTAAAGGCTCTTTTCCTATTTCAAAAGTTTTAGTTTTCGAGGGTAATAGCTACGTATGTTGAAAAAATGAAGATATTAGACAACTTTATTATTGCACATGGTAAAGAATGTGAATAAAGGCTATTTTCCCATGTCAAAAGTTTTAGTTTTCAAGGGTAATAGCTACGTATGTTGAAAAAATGAAGATATTAGACAATTTTATGATTGCACATGGTAAAGAATGTGATTAAAGGCTCTTTTTCTATTTCAAAAGTTTTAGTTTTCGAGGGTAATAGCTACGTATGTTGAAAAAATGAAGATATTAGACTATTTTATGATTGCAAATGGTGAAGAATGTGATTAAAGGCTCTTTTTCTATTTCAAAAGTTTTAGTTTTCGAGGGTAATAGCTACGTATGTTGAAAAAATGAAGATATTAGACTATTTTATGATTGCAAATGGTAAAGAATGTGATTAAAGGCTCTTTTCCTATTTCAAAAGTTTTAGTTTTCGAGGGTAATAGCTACGTATGTTTAAAAAATGAAGATATTAGACAACTTTATGATTGCACATGGTAAAGAATGTGAATAAAGGCTATTTTCCCATGTCAAAAGTTTTAGTTTTCAAGGGTAATAGCTACGTATGTTGAAAAGATGAAGATATTAGACTATTTTATGATTGCAAATGGTAAAGAATGTGATTAAAGGCTCTTTTCCTATTTCAAAAGTTTTAGTTTTCGAGGGTAATAGCTGCGTATTTTGAAAAAATGAAGATATTAGACAATTTTATGATTGCACATGGTAAAGAATGTGATTAAAGGCTCTTTTCCTATTTCAAAAGTTTTAGTTTTCGAGGGTAATAGCTACGTTTGTTGAAAAAATGAAGATATTAGACTATTTTATGATTGCAAATGGTAAAGAATGTGATTAAAGGCTCTTTTCCTATGTCAAAAGTTTTAGTTTTCGAGGGTAATAGCTACGTATGTTGAAAAATTGAAGATATTAGACAATTTTATGATTGCAAATGGTAAAGAATGTGATTAAAAGCTCTTTTCCTATTTCAAAAGTTTTAGTTTTCGAGGGTAATAGCTACGTATGTTGAAAAAATGAAGATATTAGACTATTTTATGATTGCAAATGGTAAAGAATGTGATTAAAGGCTCTTTTCCTATTTCAAAAGTTTTAGTTTTCGAGGGTAATTGCTGCGTATTTTGAAAAAATGAAGATATTAGACAATTTTATGATTGCACATGGTAAAGAATGTGATTAAAGGCTCTTTTCCTATTTCAAAAGTTTTAGTTTTCGAGGGTAATAGCTACGTTTGTTGAAAAAATGAAGATATTAGACTATTTTATGATTGCAAATGGTAAAGAATGTGATTAAAGGCTCTTTTCCTATGTCAAAAGTTTTAGTTTTCGAGGGTAATAGCTACGTATGTTGAAAAATTGAAGATATTAGACAATTTTATGATTGCAAATGGTAAAGAATGTGATTAAAAGCTCTTTTCCTATTTCAAAAGTTTTAGTTTTCGAGGGTAATAGCTACGTATGTTGAAAAAATGAAGATATTAGACTCTTTTATGATTGCAAATGGTAAAGAATGTGATTAAAGGCTCTTTTCCTATTTCAAAAGTTTTAGTTTTCGAGGGTAATAGCTACGTATGTTGAAAAAATGAAGATATTAGACTATTTTATGATTGCAAATGGTAAAGAATGTGATTAAAGGCTCTTTTCCTATCTCAAAAGTTTTAGTTTTTGTGGGTAATAGCTACGTATGTTGAAAAAATGAAGATATTAGACAATTTTATGATTGCACATGGTAAAGAATGTGATTAAAGGCTCTTTTCCTATGTCAAAAGTTTTAGTTTTCAAGGGTAATAGCTACGTATGTTGAAAAAACGAAGATATTAGAAAATTTTATGATTGCACATGGTAAAGAATGTGATTAAAGGCTCTTTTCCTATTTCAAAAGTTTTAGTTTTCGAGGGTAATAGCTACGTATGTTGAAAAAATGAAGATATTAGACAATTTTATGATTGGACATGGTAAAGAATGTGATTAAAGGCTCTTTTCCTATTTCAAAAGTTTTAGTTTTCGGGGGTAATAGCTACGTATGTTGAAAAAATGAAGATATTAGACTATTTTATGATTGCAAATGGTAAAGAATGTGATTAAAGGCTCTTTTCCTATTTCAAAAGTTTTAGTTTTCGAGGGTAATAGCTACGTATTTTGAAAAAATGAAGATATTAGACAATTTTATGATTGCACATGGTAAAGAATGTGATTAAAGGCTCTTTTCCTATTTCAAAAGTTTTAGTTTTCGAGGGTAATAGCTACGTTTGTTGAAAAAATGAAGATATTAGACAATTTTATGATTGCAAATGGTAAAGAATGTGATTAAAGGCTCTTTTCCTATTTCAAAAGTTTTAGTTTTCGAGGGTAATAGCTACGTATGTTGAAAAAATGAAGATATTAGACTATTTTATGATTGCAAATGGTAAAGAATGTGATTAAAGGCTCTTTTCGTATTTGTCTGCTTTGTCTGTGGAAAAAATGAAGATATTAGACAATTTTATGATTGCACATGGTAAATAATGTGATTAAAGGCTCTTTTCCTATTTCAAAAGTTTTAGTTTTCGAGGGTAATAGCTACGTATGTTGAAAAAATGAAGATATTAGACTATTTTATGATTGCAAATGGTAAAGAATGTGATTAAAGGCTCTTTTCCTATTTCAAAAGTTTTAGTTTTCGAGGGTAATAGCTACGTATGTTGAAAAAATGAAGATATTAGACTATTTTATGATTGCAAATGGTGAAGAATGTGATTAAAGGCTCTTTTCCTATTTCAAAAGTTTTAGTTTTCGAGGGTAATAGCTACGTATGTTGAAAAAATGAAGATATTAGACAATTTTATGATTGCACATGGTAAAGAATGTGATTAAAGGCTCTTTTCCTATTTCAAAAGTTTTAGTTTTCGAGGGTAATAGCTACGTATGTTGAAAAAATGAAGATATTAGACCATTTTATGATTGCAAATGGTAAAGAATGTGATTAAAGGCTCTTTTCGTATTTCGAAAGTTTTAGTTTTCGAGGGTAATAGCTAAGTATGTTGAAAAAAATGAAGATATTAGACTATTTTATGATTGCAAATGGTAAAGTATGTGATTAAAGGCTCTTTTCCTATGTCAAAAGTTTTAGTTTTCGAGGGTAATAGCTACGTATGTTGAAAAAATGAAGATATTAGACTATTTTATTATTGCAAATGGTAAAGAATGTGATTAAAGGCTCTTTTCCTATGTCAAAAGTTTTAGTTTTCGAGGGTAATAGCGAAGTATGTTGAAAAAATGAAGATATTAGACAATTTTATGATTGCACATGGTAAAGAATGTGATTAAAGGCTCTTTTCCTATTTCAAAAGTTTTAGTTTTCGACGGTAATAGCTACGTATGTTGAAAAAATGAAGATATTAGACTATTTTATGATTGCAAATGGTAAAGAATGTGATTAAAGGCTCTTTTCCTATGTCAAAAGTTTTAGTTTTCGAGGGTAATAGCTACGTATGTTGAAAAAATGAAGATATTAGACAATTTTATGATTGCACATGGTAAAGAATGTGATTAAAGGCTCTTTTACTATTTCAAAAGTTTTAGTTTTCGAGGGTAATAGCTACGTATGTTGAAAAAATTAAGATATTAGACTATTTTATGATTGTAAATGGTAAAGAATGTGATTAAAGGCTCTTTTCCTACTTCAAAAGTTTTAGTTTTCGAGGGTAATAGCTACGTATGTTGAAAAAATGAAGATATTAGACTATTTTATGATTGCAAATGGTAAAGAATGTGATTAAAGGCTCTTTTCCTATTTCAAAAGTTTTAGTTTTCGAGGGTAATAGCTACGTATTTTGAAAAAATGAAGATATTAGACAATTTTATGATTGCACATGGTAAAGAATGTGATTAAAGGCTCTTTTCCTATGTCAAAAGTTTTAGTTTTCGAGGGTAATAGCTACGTATTTTGAAAAAATGAAGATATTAGACAATTTTATGATTGCACATGGTAAAGAATGTGATTAAAGGCTCTTTTCCTATTTCAAAAGTTTTAGTTTTCGAGGGTAATAGCTACGTATTTGAAAAAATGAAGATATTAGACAATTTTATGATTGCACATGGTAAAGAATGTGATTAAAGGCTCTTTTCCTATTTCAAAAGTTTTAGTTTTCGAGGGTAATAGCTACGTATGTTGAAAAAATGAAGATATTAGACTATTTTATGATTGCAAATGGTAAAGAATGTGATTAAAGGCTCTTTTCGTATTTGTCTGCTTTGTCTGTGGAAAAAATGAAGATATTAGACAATTTTATGATTGCACATGGTAAAGAATGTGATTAAAGGCTCTTTTCCTATTTCAAAAGTTTTAGTTTTCGAGGGTAATAGCTACGTATGTTGAAAAAATGAAGATATTAGACTATTTTATGATTGCAAATGGTAAAGAATGTGATTAAAGGCTCTTTTCCTATTTCAAAAGTTTTAGTTTTCGAGGGTAATAGCTACGTACGTTGAAAAAATGAAGATAAGAGACTATTTTATGATTGCAAATGGTGAAGAATGTGATTAAAGGCTCTTTTCCTATTTCAAAAGTTTTAGTTTTCCAGAGTAATAGCTACGTATGTTGAAAAAATGAAGATATTAGACAATTTTATGATTGCACATGGTAAAGAATGTGATTAAAGGCTCTTTTCCTATTTCAAAAGTTTTAGTTTTCGAGGGTAATAGCTAAGTATGTTGAAAAAATGAAGATATTAGACTATTTTATGATTGCAAATGGTAAAGTATGTGATTAAAGGTTCTTTTCCTATGTCAAAAGTTTTAGTTTTCGAGGGTAATAGCTACGTATGTTGAAAAAATGAAGATATTAGACTATTTTATTATTGCAAATGGTAAAGAATGTGACTAAAGGCTCTTTTCCTATGTCAAAAGTTTTAGTTTTCGAGGGTAATAGCGAAGTATGTTGAAAAAATGAAGATATTAGACAATTTTATGATTGCACATGGTAAAGAATGTGATTAAAGGCTCTTTTCCTATTTCAAAAGTTTTAGTTTTCGACGGTAATAGCTACGTATGTTGAGAAAATGAATATGTTAGACTATTTTATGATTGCAAATGGTAAAGAATGTGATTAAAGGCTCTTTTCCTATGTCAAAAGTTTTAGTTTTCGAGGGTAATAGCTACGTATGTTGAAAAAATGAAGATATTAGACAATTTTATGATTGCACATGGTAAAGAATGTGATTAAAGGCTCTTTTACTATTTCAAAAGTTTTAGTTTTCGAGGGTAATAGCTACGTATGTTGAAAAAATTAAGATATTAGACTATTTTATGATTGTAAATGGTAAAGAATGTGATTAAAGGCTCTTTTCCTATTTCAAAAGTTTTAGTTTTCGAGGGTAATAGCTACGTATGTTGAAAAAATGAAGATATTAGACTATTTTATGATTGCAAATGGTAAAGAATGTGATTAAAGGCTCTTTTCCTATTTCAAAAGTTTTAGTTTTCGAGGGTAATAGCTACGTATTTTGAAAAAATGAAGATATTAGACAATTTTATGATTGCACATGGTAAAGAATGTGATTAAAGGCTCTTTTCCTATTTCAAAAGTTTTAGTTTTCGAAGGTAATAGCTACGTTTGTTGAAAAAATGAAGATATTAGACTATTTTATGATTGCAAATGGTAAAGAATGTGATTAAAGGCTCTTTTCGTATTTGTCTGCTTTGTCTGTGGGAAAAATGAAGATATTAGACAATTTTATGATTGCACATGGTAAAGAATGTGATTAAAGGCTCTTTTCCTATTTCAAAAGTTTTAGTTTTCGAGGGTAATAGCTACGTATGTTGAAAAAATGAAGATATTAGACTATTTTATGATTGCAAATGGTAAAGAATGTGATTAAAGGCTCTTTTCCTATTTCAAAAGTTTTAGTTTTCGAGGATAATAGCTACGTATGTTGAAAAAATGAAGATATTAGACTATTTTATGATTGCAAATGGTGAAGAATGTGATTAAAGGCTCTTTTCCTATTTCAAAAGTTTTAGTTTTCGAGGGTAATAGCTACGTATGTTGAAAAAATGAAGATATTAGACAATTTTATGATTGCACATGGTAAAGAATGTGTTTAAAGGCTCTTTTCCTATTTCAAAAGTTTTAGTTTTCGAGGGTAATAGCTACGTATGTTGAAAAAATGAAGATATTAGACTATTTTATGATTGCAAATGGTAAAGAATGTGATTAAAGGCTCTTTTCGTATTTCGAAAGTTTTAGTTTTCGAGGGTAATAGCTAAGTATGTTGAAAAAATGAAGATATTAGACTATTTTATGATTGCAAATGGTAAAGAATGTGATTAAAGGCTCTTTTCCTATGTCAAAAGTTTTAGTTTTTGAGGTTAATAGCTACGTATGTTGAAAAAAATGAAGATATTAGACAATTTTGTGATTGCACATGGTAAAGAATGTGATTAAAGGCTCTTTTACTATTTCAAAAGTTTTAGTTTTCGAGGGTAATAGCTACGTATGTTGAAAAAATGAAGATATTAGACTATTTTATGATTGCAAATGGTAAAGAATGTGATTAAAGGCTCTTTTCCTATTTCAAAAGTTTTAGTTTTCGAGGGTAATAGCTACGTATTTTAAAAAAATGAAGATATTAGACTATTTTATGATTGCAAATGGTAAAGAATGTGATTAAAGGCTCTTTTCCTATTTCAAAATTTTAGTTTTTGAGGGTAATAGCTACGTATGTTGAAAAAATGAAGATATTAGACTATTTTATGATTGCAAATGGTAAAGAATGTGATTAAAGGCTCTTTTCCTATGTCAAAAGTATTAGTTTTCGAGGGTAATAGCTACGTATGTTGAAAAAATGAAGATATTAGACTATTTTATGATTGCAAATGGTAAAGAATGTGATTAAAGGCTCTTTTCCTATGTCAAAAGTTTTAGTTTTCGTGGGTAATAGCTACGTATGTTGAAAAAATGAAGATATTAGACAATTTTATGATTGCACATGGTAAAGAATGTGATTAAAGGCTCTTTTCCTATGTCAAAAGTTTTAGTTTTCGAGGGTAATAGCTACGTATTTTGAAAAAATAAGATATTAGACAATTTTATGATTGCACATGGTAAAGAATGTGATTAAAGGCTCTTTTCCTATTTCAAAAGTTTTAGTTTTCGAGGGTAATAGCTACGTTTGTTGAAAAAATGAAGATATTGAACAATTTTATGATTGCAAATGGTAAAGAATGTGATTAAAGGCTCTTTTCCTATTTCAAAAGTTTTAGTTTTCGAGGGTAATAGCTACGTATGTTGAAAAAATGAAGATATTAGACTATTTTATGATTGCAAATGGTAAAGAATGTGATTAAAGGCTCTTTTCCTATTTCAAAAGTTTTAGTTTTCGAGGGTAATAGCTATGTATGTTGAAAAAATGAAGATATTAGACTATTTTATGATTGCAAATGGTGAAGAATGTGATTAAAGGCTCTTTTCCTATTTCAAAAGTTTAGTTTTCGAGGGTAATAGCTACGTATGTTGAAAAAAATGAAGATATTAGACAATTTTATGATTGCACATGATAAAGAATGTGATTAAAGGCTCTTTTCCTATTTCAAAACTTTTAGTTTTCGAGGGTAATAGCTACGTATGTTGAAAAAAATGAAGAATTTAGACTATTTTATTATTGCAAATGGTAAAGAATGTGATTAAAGGCTCTTTTCGTATTTCGAAAGTTTTAGTTTTCGAGGGTAATAGCTAAGTATGTTGAAAAAATGAAGATATTAGACTATTTTATTATTGCAAATGGTAAAGAATGTGATTAAAGGCTCTTTTCCTATGTCAAAAGTTTTAGTTTTCGAGGGTAATAGCGAAGTATGTTGAAAAAATAAAGATATTAGACAATTTTATGATTGCACATGGTAAAGAATGTGATTAAAGGCTCGTTTCCTATTTCAAAAGTTTTAGTTTTAAAGGGTAATAGCTACGTATGTTGAAAAAATGAAGATATTAGACTATTTTATGATTGCAAATGGTAAAGAATGTGATTAAAGGCTCTTTTCCTATGTCAAAAGTTTTAGTTTTCGAGGGTAATAGCTACGTATGTTGAAAAAATGAAGATATTAGACAATTTTATGATTGCACATGGTAAAGAATGTGATTAAAGGCTCTATTACTATTTCAAAAGTTTTAGTTTTCGAGGGTAATAGCTACGTATGTTGAAAAAATTAAGATATTAGACTATTTTATGATTGCAAATGGTAAAGAATGTGATTAAAGGCTCTTTTCCTATTTCAAAAGTTTTAGTTTTCGAGGGTAATAGCTACGTATGTTGAAAAAATGAAGATATTAGACTATTTTATGATTGCAAATGGTAAAGAATGTGATTAAAGGCTCTTTTCCTATTTAAAAAGTTTTAGTTTTCGAGGGTAATAGCTACGTTTGTTGAAAAAATGAAGATATTAGACTATTTTATGATTGCAAATGGTAAAGAATGTGATTAAAGGCTCTTTTCCCTATTTCAAAAGTTTAGTTTTCGAGGGTAATAGCTACGTTTGTTGAAAAAATGAAGATATTAGACTATTTTATGATTGCAAATGGTAAAGAATGTGATTAAAGGCTCTTTTCCTATTTCAAAAGTTTTAGTTTTCGAGGGTAATAGCTACGTATGTTGAAAAAATGAAGATATTAGACAATTTTATGATTGCAAATGGTAAAGAATGTGATTAAAGGCTCTTTTCCTATTTCAAAAGTTTTAGTTTTCGAGGGTAATAGCTACGTATGTTGAAAAAATGAAGATATTAGACTATTTTATGATTGCAAATGGTAAAGAATGTGATTAAAGGCTCTTTTCCTATGTCAAAAGTTTTAGTTTTCGTGGGTAATAGCTACGTATGTTGAAAAAATGAAGATATTAGACAATTTTATGATTGCACATGGTAAAGAATGTGATTAAAGGCTCTTTTCCGATGTCAAAAGTTTTAGTTTTCAAGGGTAATAGCTACGTATGTTGAAAAACTGAAGATATTAGACTATTTTATGATTGCACATGGTAAAGAATGTGATTAAAGGCTCTTTTCCTATTTCAAAAGTTTTAGTTTTCGAGGGTAATAGCTACGTATGTTGAAGAAATGAAGATATTAGAAAATTTTATGATTGTACATGGTAAAGAATGTGATTAAAGGCTCTTTTCCTATTTCAAAAGTTTTAGTTTTCGAGGGTAATAGCTACGTATGTTGAAAAAATGAAGATATTAGACAATTTTATGATTGCACATGGTAAAGAATGTGATTAAAGGCTCTTTTCCTATTTCAAAAGTTTTAGTTTCCGGGGGTAATAGCTACGTATGTTGAAAAAATGAAGATATTAGACCATTTTAATGATTGCAATTGGTAAAGAATGTGATTAAAGGCTCTTTTCCTATTTCAAAAGTTTTAGTTTTCGAGGGTAATAGCTACGTATGTTGAAAAAATGAAAATATTAGACTATTTTATGATTGCAAATGGTAAAGAATGTGATTAAAGGCTCTTTTCCTATTTCAAAAGTTTTAGTTTTCGAGGGTAATAGCTACGTATGTTGAAAAAATGAAGATATTATACAATTTTATGATTGCACATGGTAAAGAATGTGATTAAAGGCTCTTTTCCTATTTCAGAAGTTTTAGTTTTCGAGGGTAATAGCTACGTATGTTGAAAAAAATGAAGATATTAGACTATTTTATGATTGCAAATGGTAAAGAATGTGATTAAAGGGTCTTTTCTTATTTCAAAAGTTTTAGTTTTCGAGGGTAATAGCTACGTATGTTGAAAAAATGAAAATATTAGACTATTTTATGATTGCAAATGGTAAAGAATGTGATTAAAGGCTCTTTTCCTATTTCAAAAGTTTTAGTTTTCGAGGGTAATAGCTACTTATGTTGAAAAAATGAAGATATTAGACTATTTTATGATTGCAAATGGTAAAGAATGTGATTAAAGGCTCTTTTCCTATTTCAAAAGTTTTAGTTTTCGAGGGTAAGAGCTACGTATGTAGAAAAAAATGAAGATATTAGACAATTTTATGATTGCAAATGGTAAAGAATGTGATTAAAGGCTCTTTTCCTATTTCAAAAGTTTTAGTTTTCGAGGGTAATAGCTACGTATGTTGAAAAAATGAAGATATTAGACTATTTTATGATTGCAAATGGTAAAGAATGTGATTAAAGGCTCTTTTCCTATTTCAAAAGTTTTAGTTTTCGAGGGTAATAGCTACGTATGTTGAAAAAATGAAGATATTAGACTATTTTATGATTGCAAATGGTGAAGAATGTGGTTAAAGGCTCTTTTCCTATGTCAAAAGTTTTAGTTTTCGAGGGTAATAGCTTTGTCGGTGGAAAAAATTAAGATATTAGACTATTTTTATGATTGCAAATGGTAAAAAATGTGATTAAAGGCTCTGTTCCTATTTCAAAAGTTTTAGTTTTCGAGGGTAATAGCTACGTATGTTGAAAAAATGAAGATATTAGACTATTTTATGATTGCAAATGGTAAAGAATGTGATTAAAGGCTCTATTCGTATTTCGAAAGTTTTAGTTTTCGAGGGTAATAGCTAAGTATGTTGAAAAAATGAAGATATTAGACTATTTTATGATTGCAAATGGTAAAGTATGTGATTAAAGGCTCTTTTCCTATTTCAAAAGTTTTAGTTTTCGAGGGTAAGAGCTACGTATGTAGAAAAAATGAAGATATTAGACAATTTTATGATTGCAAATGGTAAAGAATGTGATTAAAGGCTCTTTTCCTATTTCAAAAGTTTTAGTTTTCGAGGGTAATAGCTACGTATGTTGAGAAAATGAAGATATTAGACTATTTTATGATTGCAAATGGTAAAGAATGTGATTAAAGGCTCTTTTCCTATTTCAAAAGTTTTAGTTTTCGAGGGTAATAGCTACGTATGTTGAAAAAATGAAGATATTAGACTATTTTATGATTGCAAATGGTGAAGAATGTGGTTAAAGGCTCTTTTCCTATGTCAAAAGTTTTAGTTTTCGAGGGTAATAGCTTTGTCGGTGGAAAAAATTAAGATATTAGACTATTTTATGATTGCAAATGGTAAAGAATGTGATTAAAGGCTCTTTTCCTATTTCAAAAGTTTTAGTTTTCGAGGGTAATAGCTACGTATGTTGAAAAAATGAAGATATTAGACTATTTTATGATTGCAAATGGCAAAGAATGGGATTAAAGGCTCTTTTCCTATTTCAAAAGTTTTAGTTTTCGAGGGTAATAGCTAGGTCTGTGGAAAAAATGAAGATATTAGACTATTTTATGATTGCACATGGTAAAGAATGTGATTAAAGGCTCTGTTCCTATTTCAAAAATTTTAGTTTTCGAGGGTAATAGCTACGTATGTTGAAAAAGTGAAGATATTAGACTATTTTATGATTGCAAATGGTAAAGAATGTGATTAAAGGCTCTTTTCCTATTTCAAAAGTTTTAGTTTTCGAGGGTAATAGCTACGTATGTTGAAAAAATGAAGATATTAGACTATTTTATGATTGCAAATGGTAAAGAATGTGATTAAAGGCTCTTTTCCTATGTCAAAAGTTTTAGTTTTTCGAGGGTAATAGCTACGTATTTTGAAAAAATGAAGATATTAGACTATTTTTACTATACGTAGCTATTACCCTCGAAAACTAAAACTTTTGAAATAGGAAAAGAGCCTTTAATCACATTCTTTACCATTTGCAATCATAAAATAGTCTAATATCTTCATTTTTTCAACATACGTAGCTATTACCCTCGAAAACTAAAACTTTTGAAATAGGAAAAGAGCCTTTAATCACATTCTTTACCATGTGCAATCATAAAATTGTCTAATATCTTCATTTTTTCAACATAGGTAGCTATTACCCTCGAAAACTAAAACTTTTGAAATGGGGAAAGAGCCTTTAATCACATTCTTTATCATTTGCAATCATAAAATAGTCTAATATCTTCATTTTTTTCAAAATACGTAGCTATTACCCTCGAAAACTAAAACTTTTGAAATAGGAAAAGAGCCTTTAATCACATTTTTTACCATTTGCAATCATAAAATAGTCTAATATATTCATTTTTTTCCACAGACAAAGCTATTACCCTCGAAAACTAAAACTTTTGAAATAGGAAAAGAGCCTTTAATCACATTCTTTACCATTTGCAATCATAAAATAGTCTAATATCTTCATTTTTTCAACCTACGTAGCTATTACCCTCGAAATCTAAAACTTTTGACATAGGAAAAGAGCCTTTAATCACATTCTTTACCATTTGCAATCATAAAATAGTCTAATATCTTCATTTTTCAACATACGTAGCTATTACCCTCGAAAACTAAAACTTTTGAAATAGGAAAAGAGCCTTTAATCACATTCTTTACCATTTGCAATCATAAAATAGTCTAATATCTTCATTTTTTCAAAATACGTAGCTATTACCCTCGAAAACTAAAACTTTTGAAATAGGAAGAGAGCCTTCAATCACATTCTTTACCATTTGCAATCATAAAATAGTCTAATATCTTCATTTTTTCAACATACGTAGCTATTACCCTCGAAAACTAAAACTTTTGAAATAGGAAAAGAGCCTTTAATCACATTCTTTACCATGTGCAATCATACAATTGTCTAATATCTTCATTTTTTCAACATACGTAGCTATTACCCTCGAAAACTAAAACTTTTGACAAAGGAAAAGAGCCTTTAATCATATTCTTTACCATGTGCAATCATAAAGTTGTCTAATATCTTCATTTTTTCAACATACGTAGCTATTACCCTCGAAAACTAAAACTTTTGAAATAGGAAAAGAGCCTTTAATCACATTCTTTACCATTTGCAATCATAAAATAGTCTAATATCTTCATTTTTTCAACATACGTAGCTATTACCCTCGAAAACCAAAACTTTTGAAATAGGAAAAGAGCCTTTAATCACATTCTTCACCATTTGCAATCATAAAATAGTCTAATATCTTCATTTTTTCAACATACGTAGCTATTACCCTCGAAAACTAAAACTTTTGACATAGGAAAAGAGCCTTTAATCATATTCTTTACTATGTGCAATCATAAAATAGTCTAATATCTTCATTTTTTCCACAGACAAAGCTCTTACCCTCGAAAACTAAAACTTTTGAAATAGGAAAAGAGCCTTTAATCACATTCTTTACCATTTGCAATCATAAAATAGTCTAATATCTTCATTTTTTCAACATACGTAGCTATTACCCTTGAAAACTAAAACTTTTGAAATAGGAAAAGAGCCTATAATCACATTCTTTACCATGTGCAATCATAAAATTGTCTAATATCTTCATTTTTTCCACAGACAAAGCTCTTATCCTCGAAAACTAAAACTTTTGAAATAGGAAAAGAGCCTTGAATCACATTTTTTACCATGTGCAATCATAAAATAGTCTAATATCTTCATTTTTTCAACAATCGTAGCTATTACCCTCGAAAACTAAAACTTTTGAAATAGGAAAAGAGCCTTTAATCACATTCTTTACCATGTGCAACCATAAAATAGTCTAATATCTTTATTTTTTCAACATACGTAGCTATTACCCTCGAGAACTAAAACTTTTGACATAGGAAAAGAGCCTTTAATCACATTCTTTACCATTTGCAATCATAAAATAGTCTAATATCTTCATTTTTTCAACATACGTAGCTCTTACCCCCGAGAACTAAAACTTTTGAAATAGGAAAAGAGCCTTTAATCACATTCTTTACCATTTGCAATCATAAAATAGTCTAATATCTTCATTTTTTTCAACATGCGTAGCTATTACCCTCGAAAACTAAAACTTTTGACAT
>NW_027063799.1:30682-50763 GCF_032884065.1 Artemia franciscana
ATAGGAAAAGAGCCTTTAATCACATTCTTTACCATTTGCAATCATAAAATAGTCTAATATCTTCATTTTTTCAACATACGTAGCTATTACCCTCGAAAACTAAAACTTTTGAATAGGAAAGAGCCTTTAATCACAGTCTTTACCATTTGCAATCATTAAATTGTCTAATATCTTCATTTTTTCAACAAACGTAGCTATTACCCTCGAAAACTAAGACTTTTGAAATAGGAAAAGAGCCTTTAATCACATTCTTTACCATGTGCAATCATAAAATTGTCTAATATCTTCATTTTTTCAAAATACGTAGCTATTACCCTCGAAAACTAAAACTTTTGAAATAGGAAAAGAGCATTTAATCACATTCTTTACCATTTGCAATCATAAAATAGTCTAATATCTTCATTTTTTCAACATACGTAGCTATTACCCTCGAAAACTAAAACTTTTGAAATAGGAAAAGAGCCTTTAATCACATTCTTTACCATGTGCAATCATAAAATTGTCTAATATCTTCATTTTTTCAACATACGTAGCTATTACCCTCGAAAACTAAAACTTTTGAAATAGGAAAAGAGCCTTTAATCACATTCTTTACCATGTGGAATCATAAAATTTTCTAATATCTTCGTTTTTTCAACATACGTAGCTATTACCCTTGAAAACTAAAACATTTGACATAGGAAAAGAGCCTTTAATCACATTCTTTACCATGTGCAATCATAAAATTGTCTAATATCATCATTTTTTCAACATACGTAGCTATTACCACACAAAACTAAAACTTTTGACATAGGAAAAGAGCCTTTAATCACATTCTTTACCATTTGCAATCATAAAATAGTCTAATATCTTCATTTTTTCAACATACGTAGCTATTACCCTCGAAAACTAAAACTTTTGAAATAGGAAAAGAGCCTTTAATCACATTCTTTACCATGTGGAATCATAAAATTTTCTAATATCTTCGTTTTTTCAACATACGTAGCTATTACCCTTGAAAACTAAAACATTTGACATAGGAAAAGAGCCTTTAATCACATTCTTTACCATGTGCAATCATAAAATTGTCTAATATCTTCATTTTTTCAACATACGTAGCTATTACCCTTGAAAACTAAAACTTTTGACATAGGAAAATAGCCTTTATTCACATTCTTTACCATGTGCAATCATAAAGTTGTCTAATATCTTCATTTTTTCAACATACGTAGCTATTACCCTCGAAAACTAAAACTTTTGAAATAGGAAAAGAGCCTTTAATCACATTCTTTACCATTTGCAATCATAAAATAGTCTAATATCTTCATTTTTTCAACATACGTAGCTATTACCCTCGAAAACTAAAACTTTTGAAATAGGAAAAGAGCCTTTAATCACATTCTTCACCATTTGCAATCATAAAATAGTCTAATATCTTCATTTTTTCAACCTACGTAGCTAGTACCCTCGAAAACTAAAACTTTTGAAATATTAAAAGAGCCTTTAATCACCATCTTTACCATGTGCAATCATAAAATAGTCTAATATCTTCATTTTTTCAACATACGTAGCTATTACCCTCGAAAACTAAAACTTTTGAAATAGGAAAAGAGCCTTTAATCAAATTCTTTACCATGTGCAATCATAAAATTTTCTAATATCTTCATTTTTTCCACAGACAAAGCAGACAAATACGAAAAGAGCCTTTAATCACATTCTTTACCATTTGCAATCATAAAATAGTCTAATATCTTCATTTTTCAACATACTTAGCTATTACCCCCGAAAACTAAAACTTTTGAAATAGGAAAAGAGCCTTTAATCACATTCTTTACCATGTGCAATCATAAAATTGTCTAATATCTTCATTTTGTCACATACGTAGCTATTACCCTCGAAAACTAAAACTTTTGAAATAGGAAAAGAGCCTTTAATCACATTCTTTACCATGTGAAATCATAAAATTTTCTAATATCTTTGTTTTTTCAACATACGTAGCTATTACCCTTGAAAACTAAAACTTTTGACATAGGAAAAGAGCCTTTAATCACATTCTTTACCATGTGCAATCATAAAATTTTCTAGTAACTTCATTTTTTCCACAGACAAAGCAGACAAATACGAATAGAGCCTTTAATCACATTCTTTACCATTTGCAATCATAAAATAGTCTAATATCTTCATTTTCTCAACATACGTAGCTATTACCCCCGAAAACTAAAACTTTTGAAATAGGAAAAGAGCCTTTAATCACCATCTTTACCATGTGCAATCATAAAATAGTCTAATATCTTCATTTTTTCAACATACGTAGCTATTACCCACGAAAACTAAAACTTTTGACATAGGAAAAGAGCCTTTAATCACATTCTATACCATTTGCAATCATAAAATAGTCTAATATCTTCATTTTTTCAACATACGTAGCTATTACCCTCGAAAACTAAAACTTTTGAAATAGTTAAAGAGCCTTTAATCACATTCTTTACCATTTGCAATCATAAAATAGTCTAATATCTTCATTTTTTCAACATACGTAGCTATTACCCTCGAAAACTAAAACTTTTGAAATAGGAAAAGAGCCTTTAATCACACTCTTTACCATGTGCAATCATAAAATAGTCTAATATCTTCATTTTTTCAACATACGTAGCTATTACCCTCGAAAACTAAAACTTTTGACATAGGAAAAGAGCCTTTAATCACATTCTTTACCATTTGCAATCATAAAATAGTCTAATATCTTCATTTTTTCAACATACGTAGCTATTACCCTCGAAAACTAAAACTTTTGAAATAGGAAAAGAGCCTTTAATCACATTCTTTACCATTTGCAATCATAAAATAGTCTAATATCTTCATTTTTTCAACATACGTAGCTATTATCCTCGAACACTAAAACTTTTGAAATAGGAAAAGAGCCTTTAATCACATTCTTTACCATTTGCAATCATAAAATAGTCTAATATCTTCATTTTTTCAACATACGTAGCTATTACCCTCGAAAACTAAAACTTTTGAAATAGGAAAAGAGCCTTTAATCACATTCTTTACCATGTGCAATCATAAAATTGTCTAATATCTTCATTTTTTCCACAGACAAAGCAGACAAATTCGAAAAGAGCCTTTAATCACATTCTTTACCATTTGCAATCATAAAATAGTCTAATATCTTCATTTTTCCAACATACGTAGCTATTACCTTCGAAAACTAAAACTTTTGAAATAGGAAAAGAGCCTTTAATCACATTCTTTACCATTTGCAATCATAAAATAGTCTAATATCTTCATTTTTTCAACATACGTAGCTATTACCCGGAAAACTAAAACTTTTGAAATAGGAAAAGAGCCTTTAATCACATTCTTTACCATGTGCAATCATAAAATTGTCTAATATCTTCATTTTTTCAACATACGTAGCTATTACCCTCGAAAACTAAAACTTTTGACATAGGAAAAGAGCCTTTAATCACATTCTTTACCATTTGCAATCATAAAATAGTCTAATATCTTCATTTTTTCAACATTCGTAGCTATTACCCTCGAAAACTAAAACTTTTGAAATAGGAAAAGAGCCTTTAATCACATTCTTTACCATGTGCAATCATAAAATAGTCTAATATCTTCATTTTTTCAACATACGTAGCTATTACCCTCGAAAACTAAAACTTTTGACATAGGAAAAGAGCCTTTAATCACATTCTTTACCATTTGCAATCATAAAATAGTCTAATATCTTCATTTTTTCAACATACGTAGCTATTACCCTCGAAAACTAAAACTTTTGACATAGGAAAAGAGCCTTTAATCACATCTTTACCATTTGCAATCATAAAATAGTCTAATATCTTCATTTTTTCAACATACGTAGCTATTACCCTCGAAAACTAAAACTTTTGAAATAGGAAAAGAGCCTTTAATCACATTCTTTACCATTTGCAATCATAAAATAGTCTAATATCTTCATTTTTTCAACATACGTAGCTATTACCCTCGAAAACTAAAACTTTTGAAATAGGAAAAGAGCCTTTAATCACATTCTTTACCATTTGCAATCATAAAATAGTCTAATATCTTCATTTTTTCAACATACGTAGCTATTACCCTCGAAAACTAAAACTTTTAAATAGGAAAAGAGCCTTTAATCACATTCTTTACCATTTGCAATCATAAAATTGTCTAATATCTTCAATTTATTCAACATACGTAGCTATTACCCTCGAAAACTAAAACTTTTGACATAGGAAAAGAGCCTTTAATCACATTCTTTACCATTTGCAATCATAAAATAGTCTAATATCTTCATTTTTTCAACAAACGTAGCTATTACCCTCGAAAACTAAAACTTTTGAAATAGGAAAAGAGCCTTTAATCACATTCTTTACCATGGGCAATCATAAAATAGTCTAATATCTTCATTTTTTCAAACATACGTAGCTATTACCCTCGAAAACTAAAACTTTTGAAATAGGAAAAGAGCCTTTAATCACATTCTTTACCATTTGCAATCATAAAATAGTCTAATATCTTCATTTTTTCAACATACGTAGCTATTACCCTCGAAAACTAAAACTTTTGAAATAGGAAAAGAGCCTTTAATCACATTCTTTACCATGTGCAATCATAAAATTGTCTAATATCTTCATTTTTTCAACATACGTAGCTATTACCCTGAAAACTAAAACTTTTGAATAGGAAAAGAGCCTTTAATCACATTCTTTACCATTTGCAATCATAAAATAGTCTAATATCTTCATTTTTTCAACATACGTAGCTATTACCCTCGAAAACTAAAACTTTTGAAATAGGAAAAGAGCCTTTAATCACATTCTTTACCATTTGCAATCATAAAATAGTCTAATATCTTCATTTTTTCAACATACGTAGCTATTACCCTCGAAAACTAAAACTTTTGAAATAGGAAAAGAGCCTTTAATCACATTCTTTACCATTTGCAATCATAAAATAGTCTAATATCTTCATTTTTTCAACATACGTAGCTATTACCCTCGAAAACTAAAACTTTTGAAATAGGAAAAGAGCCTTTAATCACATTCTTTACCATTTGCAATCATAAAATAGTCTAATATCTTCATTTTTTCAACATACGTAGCTATTACCCTCGAAAACTAAAACTTTTGAAATAGGAAAAGAGCCTTTAATCACATTCTTTACCATGTGCAATCATAAAATTAGTCTAATATCTTCATTTTTTCCACTAGACCCTCAAACTAAAACTTTTGAAATAGGAAAAGAGCCTTTAGTCACATTCTTTACCATTTGCAATCATAAAATAGTCTAATATCTTCATTTTTTCAACATACGTAGCTATTACCCTCGAAAACTAAAACTTTTGAAATAGGAAAAGAGCCTTTAATCACATTCTTTACCATGTGCAATCATAAAATTGTCTAATATCTTCATTTTTTCAACATACGTAGCTATTACCCTCGAAAACTAAAACTTTTGAAATAGGAAAAGAGCCTTTAATCACATTCTTTACCATGTGCAATCATAAAATTTTCTAATATCTTCATTTTTTCAACATACGTAGCTATTACCCTTGAAAACTAAAACTTTTGAAATAGGAAAAGAGCCTTTAATCACATTCTTTACCATGTGCAATCATAAAATTTTCTAATATCTTCATTTTTTCAACATACGTAGCTATTACCCTCGAAAACTAAAACTTTTGACGAAAAGAGCCTTTAATCACATTCTTTACCATTTGCAATCATAAAATAGTCTAATATCTTCATTTTTCCTCAACATACGTAGCTATTACCCTCGAAAACTAAAACTTTTGAAATAGGAAAAGAGCCTTTAATCACATTCTTTACCATTTGCAATCATAAAATAGTCTAATATCTTCATTTTTTCAACATACGTAGCTATTACCCTCGAAAACTAAAACTTTTGAAATAGGAAAAGAGCCTTTAATCACATTCTTTACCATGTGCAATCATAAAATAGTCTAATATCTTCATTTTTTCAACATACGTAGCTATTACCCTCGAAAACTAAAACTTTTGACATAGGAAAAGAGCCTTTAATCACATTCTTTACCATTTGCAATCATAAAATAGTCTAATATCTTCATTTTTTCAACATACGTAGCTATTACCCTCGAAAACTAAAACTTTTGAAATAGGAAAAGAGCCTTTAATCACATTCTTTACCATGTGCAATCATAAAATAGTCTAATATCTTCATTTTTTCAACATACGTAGCTATTACCCTCGAAAACTAAAACTTTTGAAATAGGAAAAGAGCCTTTAATCACATTCTTTACCATTTGCAATCATAAAATAGTCTAATATCTTCATTTTTTCAACATACGTAGCTATTACCCTCGAAAACTAAAACTTTTGACATAGGAAAAGAGCCTTTAATCACATTCTTTACCATTTGCAATCATAAAATAGTCTAATATCTTCATTTTTTCAACATACGTAGCTATTACCCTCGAAAACTAAAACTTTTGAAATAGGAAAAGAGCCTTTAATCACATTCTTTACCATTTGCAATCATAAAATAGTCTAATATCTTCATTTTTTCAACATACGTAGCTATTACCCTCGAAAACTAAAACTTTTGAAATAGGAAAAGAGCCTTTAATCACATTCTTTACCATTTGCAATCATAAAATAGTCTAATATCTTCATTTTTTCAACATACGTAGCTATTACCCTCGAAAACTAAAACTTTTAAATAGGAAAAGAGCCTTTAATCACATTCTTTACCATTTGCAATCATAAAATTGTCTAATATCTTCATTTTTTCAACATACGTAGCTATTACCCTCGAAAACTAAAACTTTTGAAATAGGAAAAGAGCCTTTAATCACATTCTTTACCATTTGCAATCATAAAATAGTCTAATATCTTCATTTTTTCAACATACGTAGCTATTACCCTCGAAAACTAAAACTTTTGAAATAGGAAAAGAGCCTTTAATCACATTCTTTACCATGTGCAATCATAAAATTGTCTAATATCTTCATTTTTTCAACATACGTAGCTATTACCCTTGAAAACTAAAACTTTTGAAATAGGAAAAGAGCCTTTAATCACATTCTTTACCATGTGCAATCATAAAATTGTCTAATATCTTCATTTTTTCAACATACGTAGCTATTACCCTCGAAAACTAAAACTTTTGAAATAGGAAAAGAGCCTTTAATCACATTCTTTACCATTTGCAATCATAAAATAGTCTAATATCTTCATTTTTTCAACATACGTAGCTATTACCCTCGAAAACTAAAACTTTTGAAATAGGAAAAGAGCCTTTAATCACATTCTTTACCATTTGCAATCATAAAATAGTCTAATATCTTCATTTTTTCAACATACGTAGCTATTACCCTCGAAAACTAAAACTTTTGAAATAGGAAAAGAGCCTTTAATCACATTCTTTACCATGTGCAATCATAAAATAGTCTAATATCTTCATTTTTTCAACATACGTAGCTATTACCCTCGAAAACTAAAACTTTTGAAATAGGAAAAGAGCCTTTAATCAATTCTTTACCATGTGCAATCATAAAATAGTCTAATATCTTCATTTTTTCCACAGACAAAGCAGACAAATACGAAAAGAGCCTTTAATCACATTCTTTACCATTTGCAATCATAAAATAGTCTAATATCTTCATTTTTTCAACATACGTAGCTATTACCCTCGAAAACTAAAACTTTTGAAATAGGAAAAGAGCCTTTAATCACATTCTTTACCATGTGCAATCATAAAATTGTCTAATATCTTCATTTTTTCAACATACGTAGCTATTACCCTCGAAAACTAAAACTTTTGAAATAGGAAAAGAGCCTTTAATCACATTCTTTACCATGTGCAATCATAAAATTGTCTAATATCTTCATTTTTTCAACATACGTAGCTATTACCCTCGAAAACTAAAACTTTTGAAATAGGAAAAGAGCCTTTAATCACATTCTTTACCATGTGCAATCATAAAATAGTCTAATATCTTCATTTTTTCAACACGTAGACAAACTAAAACTTTTGAAATAGGAAAAGAGCCTTTAATCACATTCTTTACCATGTGCAATCATAAAATAGTCTAATATCTTCATTTTTTCAACATACGTAGCTATTACCCTCGAAAACTAAAACTTTTGAAATAGGAAAAGAGCCTTTAATCACATTCTTTACCATGTGCAATCATAAAATAGTCTAATATCTTCATTTTTTCAACATACGTAGCTATTACCCTCGAAAACTAAAACTTTTGACATAGGAAAAGAGCCTTTAATCACATTCTTTACCATGTGCAATCATAAAATAGTCTAATATCTTCATTTTTTCAACATACGTAGCTATTACCCTCGAAAACTAAAACTTTTGAAATAGGAAAAGAGCCTTTAATCACATTCTTTACCATTTGCAATCATAAAATAGTCTAATATCTTCATTTTTTCAACATACGTAGCTATTACCCTCGAAAACTAAAACTTTTGAAATAGGAAAAGAGCCTTTAATCACATTCTTTACCATTTGCAATCATAAAATAGTCTAATATCTTCATTTTTTCAACATACGTAGCTATTACCCTCGAAAACAACTTTTGAAATAGGAAAAGAGCCTTTAATCACATTCTTTACCATTTGCAATCATAAAATAGTCTAATATCTTCATTTTTTCAACATACGTAGCTATTACCCTCGAAAACTAAAACTTTTGAAATAGGAAAAGAGCCTTTAATCACATTCTTTACCATTTGCAATCATAAAATTGTCTAATATCTTCATTTTTTCAACATACGTAGCTATTACCCTCGAAAACTAAAACTTTTGAAATAGGAAAAGAGCCTTTAATCACATTCTTTACCATGTGCAATCATAAAATTGTCTAATATCTTCATTTTTTCAACATACGTAGCTATTACCCTCGAAAACTAAAACTTTTGAAATAGGAAAAGAGCCTTTAATCACATTCTTTACCATTTGCAATCATAAAATAGTCTAATATCTTCATTTTTTCAACATACGTAGCTATTACCCTCGAAAACTAAAACTTTTGAAATAGGAAAAGAGCCTTTAATCACATTCTTTACCATTTGCAATCATAAAATTGTCTAATATCTTCATTTTTTCAACATACGTAGCTATTACCCTCTAAAACTTTTGAAATAGGAAAAGAGCCTTTAATCACATTCTTTACCATTTGCAATCATAAAATAGTCTAATATCTTCATTTTTTCAACATACGTAGCTATTACCCTCGAAAACTAAAACTTTTGAAATAGGAAAAGAGCCTTTAATCACATTCTTTACCATTTGCAATCATAAAATAGTCTAATATCTTCATTTTTTCAACATACGTAGCTATTACCCTCGAAAACTAAAACTTTTGAAATAGGAAAAGAGCCTTTAATCACATTCTTTACCATTTGCAATCATAAAATAGTCTAATATCTTCATTTTTTCAACATACGTAGCTATTACCCTCGAAAACTAAAACTTTTGAAATAGGAAAAGAGCCTTTAATCACATTCTTTACCATTTGCAATCATAAAATAGTCTAATATCTTCATTTTTTCAACATACGTAGCTATTACCCTCGAAAACTAAAACTTTTGAAATAGGAAAAGAGCCTTTAATCACATTCTTTACCATTTGCAATCATAAAATAGTCTAATATCTTCATTTTTTCAACATACGTAGCTATTACCCTCGAAAACTAAAACTTTTGAAATAGGAAAAGAGCCTTTAATCACATTCTTTACCATTTGCAATCATAAAATAGTCTAATATCTTCATTTTTTCAACACAGCTATTACGAAAACTAAAACTTTTGAAATTAGGAAAAGAGCCTTTAATCACATTCTTTACCATTTGCAATCATAAAATAGTCTAATATCTTCATTTTTTCAACATACGTAGCTATTACCCTCGAAAACTAAAACTTTTGAAATAGGAAAAGAGCCTTTAATCACATTCTTTACCATTTGCAATCATAAAATAGTCTAATATCTTCATTTTTTCAACATACGTAGCTATTACCCTCGAAAACTAAAACTTTTGAAATAGGAAAAGAGCCTTTAATCACATTCTTTACCATTGTGCAATCATAAAATAGTCTAATATCTTCATTTTTTCAACATACGTAGCTATTACCCTCGAAAACTAAAACTTTTGAAATAGGAAAAGAGCCTTTAATCACATTCTTTACCATTTGCAATCATAAAATAGTCTAATATCTTCATTTTTTCAACATCGTAGCTATTACCCTCGAAAACTAAAACTTTTGAAATAGGAAAAGAGCCTTTAATCACATTCTTTACCATGTGCAATCATAAAATTGTCTAATATCTTCATTTTTTCAACATACGTAGCTATTACCCTCGAAAACTAAAACTTTTGACATAGGAAAAGAGCCTTTAATCACATTCTTTACCATTTGCAATCATAAAATAGTCTAATATCTTCATTTTTTCAACATACGTAGCTATTACCCTCGAAAACTAAAACTTTTGACATAGGAAAAGAGCCTTTAATCACATTCTTTACCATTTGCAATCATAAAATAGTCTAATATCTTCATTTTTTCAACATACGTAGCTATTACCCTCGAAAACTAAAACTTTTGAAATAGGAAAAGAGCCTTTAATCACATTCTTTACCATTTGCAATCATAAAATAGTCTAATATCTTCATTTTTTCAACATACGTAGCTATTACCCTCGAAAACTAAAACTTTTGAAATAGGAAAAGAGCCTTTAATCACATTCTTTACCATGTGCAATCATAAAATTGTCTAATATCTTCATTTTTTCAACATACGTAGCTATTACCCTCGAAAACTAAAACTTTTGAAATAGGAAAAGAGCCTTTAATCACATTCTTTACCATTTGCAATCATAAAATAGTCTAATATCTTCATTTTTTCAACATACGTAGCTATTACCCTCGAAAACTAAAACTTTTGAAATAGGAAAAGAGCCTTTAATCACATTCTTTACCATGTGCAATCATAAAATAGTCTAATATCTTCATTTTTTCAACATACGTAGCTATTACCCTCGAAAACTAAAACTTTTGAAATAGGAAAAGAGCCTTTAATCACATTCTTTACCATGTGCAATCATAAAATGTCTAATATCTTCATTTTTTCAACATACGTAGCTATTACCCTCGAAAACTAAAACAAATAGGAAAAGAGCCTTTAATCACATTCTTTACCATTTGGCAATCATAAAATAGTCTAATATCTTCATTTTTTCAACATACGTAGCTATTACCCTCGAAAACTAAAACTTTTGAAATAGGAAAAGAGCCTTTAATCACATTCTTTACCATTTGCAATCATAAAATAGTCTAATATCTTCATTTTTTCAACATACGTAGCTATTACCCTCGAAAACTAAAACTTTTGAAATAGGAAAAGAGCCTTTAATCACATTCTTTACCATTTGCAATCATAAAATAGTCTAATATCTTCATTTTTTCAACATACGTAGCTATTACCCTCGAAAACTAAAACTTTTGAAATAGGAAAAGAGCCTTTAATCACATTCTTTACCATTTGCAATCATAAAATAGTCTAATATCTTCATTTTTTCAACATACGTAGCTATTACCCTCGAAAACTAAAACTTTTGAAATAGGAAAAGAGCCTTTAATCACATTCTTTACCATGTGCAATCATAAAATTGTCTAATATCTTCATTTTTTCAACATACGTAGCTATTACCCTCGAAAACTAAAACTTTTGAAATAGGAAAAGAGCCTTTAATCACATTCTTTACCATGTGAATCATAAAATAGTCTAATATCTTCATTTTTTCAACATACGTAGCTATTACCCTCGAAAACTAAAACTTTTGAAATAGGAAAAGAGCCTTTAATCACATTCTTTACCATGTGCAATCATAAAATAGTCTAATATCTTCATTTTTTCAACATACGTAGCTATTACCCTCGAAAACTAAAACTTTTGAAATAGGAAAAGAGCCTTTAATCACATTCTTTACCATTTGCAATCATAAAATAGTCTAATATCTTCATTTTTTCAACATACTAGCTATTACCCTCGAAAACTAAAACTTTTGAAATAGGAAAAGAGCCTTTAATCACATTCTTTACCATTTGCAATCATAAAATTGTCTAATATCTTCATTTTTTCAACATACGTAGCTATTACCCTCGAAAACTAAAACTTTTGACATAGGAAAAGAGCCTTTAATCACATTCTTTACCATTTGCAATCATAAAATAGTCTAATATCTTCATTTTTTCAACATACGTAGCTATTACCCTCGAAAACTAAAACTTTTGAAATAGGAAAAGAGCCTTTAATCACATTCTTTACCTTGGCAATCATAAAATAGTCTAATATCTTCATTTTTTCAAAATACGTAGTTATTACCCTCGAAAACTAAAACTTTTGAAATAGGAGAAGATCCTTTAATCACATTCTTTACCATGTTCAATCATAAAATTGTCTAATATCTTCATTTTTTCAACATACCTAGCTATTACCCTCGAAAACTAAAACTTTTGAAATAGGAAAAGAGCCTTTAATCACATTCTTTACCATGTGAATCATAAAATAGTCTAATATCTTCATTTTTTCAACATACGTAGCTATTACCCTCGAAAACTAAAACTTTTGAAATAGGAAAAGAGCCTTTAATCACATTCTTTACCATGTGCAATCATAAAATTGTCTAATATCTTCATTTTTTCAACATACGTAGCTATTACCCTCGAAAACTAAAACTTTTGAAATAGGAAAAGAGCCTTTAATCACATTCTTTACCATTTGCAATCATAAAATAGTCTAATATCTTCATTTTTTCAACATACGTAGCTATTACCCTCGAAAACTAAAACTTTTGAAATAGGAAAAGAGCCTTTAATCACATTCTTTACCATTTGCAATCATAAAATAGTCTAATATCTTCATTTTTTCAACATACGTAGCTATTACCCTCGAAAACTAAAACTTTTGAAATAGGAAAAGAGCCTTTAATCACATTCTTTACCATTTGCAATCATAAAATAGTCTAATATCTTCATTTTTTCAACATACGTAGCTATTACCCTCGAAAACTAAAACTTTTGAAATAGGAAAAGAGCCTTTAATCACATTCTTTACCATTTGCAATCATAAAATTGTCTAATATCTTCATTTTTTCAACATACGTAGCTATTACCCTCGAAAACTAAAACTTTTGAAATAGGAAAAGAGCCTTTAATCACATTCTTTACCATGTGCAATCATAAAATTTTCTAATATCTTCATTTTTTCAACATACGTAGCTATTACCCTCGAAAACTAAAACTTTTGACATAGGAAAAGAGCCTTTAATCACATTCTTTACCATGTGCAATCATAAAATGTCTAATATCTTCATTTTTTCAACATACGTAGCTATTACCCTCGAAAACTAAAACTTTTGAAATAGGAAAAGAGCCTTTAATCACATTCTTTACCATTTGCAATCATAAAATAGTCTAATATCTTCATTTTTTCAACATACGTAGCTATTACCCTCGAAAACTAAAACTTTTGAAATAGGAAAAGAGCCTTTAATCACATTCTTTACCATTTGCAATCATAAAATAGTCTAATATCTTCATTTTTTCAACATACGTAGCTATTACCCTCGAAAACTAAAACTTTTGAAATAGGAAAAGAGCTTTAATCACATTCTTTACCATTTGCAATCATAAAATTGTCTAATATCTTCATTTTTTCAACATACGTAGCTATTACCCTCGAAAACTAAAACTTTTGACATAGGAAAAGAGCCTTTAATCACATTCTTTACCATTTGCAATCATAAAATAGTCTAATATCTTCATTTTTTCAACATACGTAGCTATTACCCTCGAAAACTAAAACTTTTGAAATAGGAAAAGAGCCTTTAATCACATTCTTTACCATTTGCAATCATAAAATTGTCTAATATCTTCATTTTTTCAAAATACGCAGCTATTACCCTCGAAAACTAAAACTTTTGAAATAGGAAAAGAGCCTTTAATCACATTCTTTACCATTTGAAATCATAAAATAGTCTAATATCTTCATTTTTTCAACATACGTAGCTATTACCCTCGAAAACTAAAACTTTTGAAATAGGAAAAGAGCTTTTAATCACATTCTTTACCATTTGCAATCATAAAATAGTCTAATATCTTGATTTTTTCAACAAACGTAGCTATTACCCTCGAAAACTAAAACTTTTGAAATAGGAAAAGAGCCTTTAATCACATTCTTTACCTTGGGCAATCATAAAATTGTCTAATATCTTCATTTTTTCAAAATACGCAGCTATTACCCTCGAAAACTAAAACTTTTGAAATAGGAAAAGAGCCTTTAATCACATTCTTTACCATGTGCAATCATAAAATTGTCTAATATCTTCATTTTTTCAACATACTAGCTATTACCCTCGAAAACTAAAACTTTTGAAATAGGAAAAGAGCCTTTAATCACATTCTTTACCATTTGGAATCATAAAATAGTCTAATATCTTCATTTTTTCAACATACGTAGCTATTACCCTCGAAAACTAAAACTTTTGACATAGGAAAAGAGCCTTTAATCACATTCTTTACCATGTGCAATCATAAAATTGTCTAATATCTTCATTTTTTCAACATACGTAGCTATTACCCTCGAAAACTAAAACTTTTGAAATAGGAAAAGAGCCTTTAATCACATTCTTTACCATTTGCAATCATAAAATAGTCTAATATCTTCATTTTTTCAACATACGTAGCTATTACCCTCGAAAACTAAAACTTTTGAAATAGGAAAAGAGCCTTTAATCACATTCTTTACCATTTGCAATCATAAAATAGTCTAATATCTTCATTTTTTCAACATACGTAGCTATTACCCTCGAAAACTAAAACTTTTGAAATAGGAAAAGAGCCTTTAATCACATTCTTTACCATTTGCAATCATAAAATAGTCTAATATCTTCATTTTTTCAACATACGTAGCTATTACCCTCGAAAACTAAAACTTTTGAAATAGGAAAAGAGCCTTTAATCACATTCTTTACCATGTGCAATCATAAAATAGTCTAATATCTTCATTTTTTCAACATACGTAGCTATTACCCTCGAAAACTAAAACTTTTGAAATAGGAAAAGAGCCTTTAATCACATTCTTTACCATGTGCAATCATAAAATAGTCTAATATCTTCATTTTTTCAACATACGTAGCTATTACCCTCGAAAACTAAAACTTTTGACATAGGAAAAGAGCCTTTAATCACATTCTTTACCATTTGCAATCATAAAATAGTCTAATATCTTCATTTTTTCAACATACGTAGCTATTACCCTCGAAAACTAAAACTTTTGAAATAGGAAAAGAGCCTTTAATCACATTCTTTACCATTTGCAATCATAAAATAGTCTAATATCTTCATTTTTTCAACATACGTAGCTATTACCCTCGAAAACTAAAACTTTTGAAATAGGAAAAGAGCCTTTAATCACATTCTTTACCATTTGCAATCATAAAATAGTCTAATATCTTCATTTTTTCACATACGTAGCTATTACCCTCGAAAACTAAAACTTTTGAAATAGGAAAAGAGCTTTAATCACATTCTTTACCATTTGCAATCATAAAATTGTCTAATATCTTCATTTTTTCAACATACGTAGCTATTACCCTCGAAAACTAAAACTTTTGAAATAGGAAAAGAGCCTTTAATCACATTCTTTACCATTTGCAATCATAAAATAGTCTAATATCTTCATTTTTTCAACATACGTAGCTATTACCCTCGAAAACTAAAACTTTTGAAATAGGAAAAGAGCCTTTAATCACATTCTTTACCATGCAATCATAAAATTGTCTAATATCTTCATTTTTTCAAACATACGCAGCTATTACCCTCGAAAACTAAAACTTTTGAAATAGGAAAAGAGCCTTTAATCACATTCTTTACCATTTGCAATCATAAAATAGTCTAATATCTTCATTTTTTCAACATACGTAGCTATTACCCTCGAAAACTAAAACTTTTGAAATAGGAAAAGAGCCTTTAATCACATTCTTTACCATTTGCAATCATAAAATTGTCTAATATCTTCATTTTTTCAACATACGTAGCTATTACCCTCGAAAACTAAAACTTTTGACATAGGAAAAGAGCCTTTAATCACATTCTTTACCATTTGCAATCATAAAATAGTCTAATATCTTCATTTTTTCAACATACGTAGCTATTACCCTCGAAAACTAAAACTTTTGAAATAGGAAAAGAGCCTTTAATCACATTCTTTACCATTTGCAATCATAAAATAGTCTAATATCTTCATTTTTTCAAACATACGTAGCTATTACCCTCGAAAACTAAAACTTTTGAAATAGGAAAAGAGCCTTTAATCACATTCTTTACCATTTGCAATCATAAAATAGTCTAATATCTTCATTTTTTCAACATACGTAGCTATTACCCTCGAAAACTAAAACTTTTGAAATAGGAAAAGAGCCTTTAATCACATTCTTTACCATGTGCAATCATAAAATTGTCTAATATCTTCATTTTTTCAACATACGTAGCTATTACCCTGAAAACTAAAACTTTTGACATAGGAAAAGAGCCTTTAATCACATTCTTTACCATGTGCAATCATAAAATTGTCTAATATCTTCATTTTTTCAACATACGTAGCTATTACCCTCGAAAACTAAAACTTTTGAAATAGGAAAAGAGCCTTTAATCACATTCTTTACCATTTGCAATCATAAAATAGTCTAATATCTTCATTTTTTCAACATACGTAGCTATTACCCTCGAAAACTAAAACTTTTGAAATAGGAAAAGAGCCTTTAATCACATTCTTTACCATTTGCAATCATAAAATAGTCTAATATCTTCATTTTTTCAGCATACGTAGCTATTACCCTCGAAAACTAAAACTTTTGAAATAGGAAAAGAGCCTTTAATCACATTCTTTACCATTTGCAATCATAAAATTGTCTAATATCTTCAATTTTTCAACATACGTAGCTATTACCCTCGAAAACTAAAACTTTTGACATAGGAAAAGAGCCTTTAATCACATTCTTTACCATGTGCAATCATAAAATAGTCTAATATCTTCATTTTTTCAACAACGTAGCTATTACCCTCGAAAACTAAAACTTTTGAAATAGGAAAAGAGCCTTTAATCACATTCTTTACCATTTGCAATCATAAAATAGTCTAATATCTTCATTTTTTCAACATACGTAGCTATTACCCTCGAAAACTAAAACTTTTGACATAGGAAAAGAGCCTTTAATCACATTCTTTACCATGTGCAATCATAAAATAGTCTAATATCTTCATTTTTTCAACATACGTAGCTATTACCCTCGAAAACTAAAACTTTTGAAATAGGAAAAGAGCCTTTAATCACATTCTTTACCATGTGCAATCATAAAATTGTCTAATATCTTCATTTTTTCAAACATACGTAGCTATTACCCTCGAAAACTAAAACTTTTGAAATAGGAAAAGAGCCTTTAATCACATTCTTTACCATTTGCAATCATAAAATAGTCTAATATCTTCATTTTTTCAACATACGTAGCTATTACCCTCGAAAACTAAAACTTTTGAAATAGGAAAAGAGCCTTTAATCACATTCTTTACCATTTGCAATCATAAAATTGTCTAATATCTTCATTTTTTCAACATACGTAGCTATACCCTCGAAAACTAAAACTTTTGACATAGGAAAAGAGCCTTTAATCACATTCTTTACCATTTGCAATCATAAAATAGTCTAATATCTTCATTTTTTCAACATACGTAGCTATTACCCTCGAAAACTAAAACTTTTGACATAGGAAAAGAGCCTTTAATCACATTCTTTACCATTTGCAATCATAAAATAGTCTAATATCTTCATTTTTTCAACATACGTAGCTATTACCCTCGAAAACTAAAACTTTTGAAATAGGAAAAGAGCCTTTAATCACATTCTTTACCATGTGCAATCATAAAATTGTCTAATATCTTCATTTTTTCAACAACGTAGCTATTACCCTCGAAAACTAAAACTTTTGAAATAGGAAAAGAGCCTTTAATCACATTCTTTACCATTTGCAATCATAAAATAGTCTAATATCTTCATTTTTTCAACATACGTAGCTATTACCCTCGAAAACTAAAACTTTTGAAATAGGAAAAGAGCCTTTAATCACATTCTTTACCATTTGCAATCATAAAATAGTCTAATATCTTCATTTTTTCAACATACGTAGCTATTACCCTCGAAAACTAAAACTTTTGAATAGGAAAAGAGCCTTTAATCACATTCTTTACCATTTGCAATCATAAAATTGTCTAATATCTTCATTTTTTCAACATACGTAGCTATTACCCTCGAAAACTAAAACTTTTGAAATAGGAAAAGAGCCTTTAATCACATTCTTTACCATGTGAATCATAAAATTGTCTAATATCTTCATTTTTTCAACATACGTAGCTATTACCCTCGAAAACTAAAACTTTTGAAATAGGAAAAGAGCCTTTAATCACATTCTTTACCATTTGCAATCATAAAATAGTCTAATATCTTCATTTTTTCAACATACGTAGCTATTACCCTCGAAAACTAAAACTTTTGACATAGGAAAAGAGCCTTTAATCACATTCTTTACCATTGCAATCATAAAATAGTCTAATATCTTCATTTTTTCAACATACGTAGCTATTACCCTCGAAAACTAAAACTTTTGAAATAGGAAAAGAGCCTTTAATCACATTTTTTACCATTGCAATCATAAAATTGTCTAATATCTTCATTTTTTCCACAGACAAAGCTATTACCCTCGAAAACTAAAACTTTTGAAATAGGAAAAGAGCCTTTAATCACATTCTTTACCATTTGCAATCATAAAATAGTCTAATATCTTCATTTTTTCAACATACGTAGCTATTACCCTCGAAAACTAAGACTTTTGACATAGGAAAAGAGCCTTTAATCACATTTTTTACCATGTGCAATCATAAAATAGTCTAATATCTTCATTTTTTCAACAAACGTAGCTATTACCCTCGAAAACTAAAACTTTTGATATAGGAAAAGAGCCTTTAATCACATTCTTTACCATGGGCAATCATAAAATTGTCTAATATCTTCATTTTTTCAAAATACGCAGCTATTACCCTCGAAAACTAAAACTTTTGAAATAGGAAAAGAGCCTTTAATCACATTCTTTACCATGTGCAATCATAAAATTGTCTAATATCTTCATTTTTTCAACATACGTAGCTATTACCCTCGAAAACTAAAGTTTTTGAAATAGGAAAAGAGCCTTTAATCACATTCTTTACCATGTGGAATCATAAAATTTTCTAATATCTTCGTTTTTTCAACATACGTAGCTATTACCCTTGAAAACTAAAACATTTGACATAGGAAAAGAGCCTTTAATCACATTCTTTACCATGTGCAATCATAAAATTGTCTAATATCTTCATTTTTTCAACATACGTAGCTATTACCCACAAAAACTAAAACTTTTGACATAGGAAAAGAGCCTTTAATCACATTCTTTACCATGTGCAATCATAAAATTGTCTAATATCTTCATTTTTTCAACATACGTAGCTATTACCCTCGAAAACTAAAACTTTTGAAATAGGAAAAGAGCCTTTAATCACATTCTTTACCATTTGCAATCATAAGATAGTCTAATATCTTCATTTTTTCAACATACGTAGCTATTACCCTCGAAAACTAAAACTTTTGAAATAGGAAAAGAGCTTTTAATCACATTCTTTACCATTTGCAATCATAAAATAGTCTAATATCTTCATTTTTTCAACATACGTAGCTATTACCCTCGAAAACTAAAACTTTTGAAATAGGAAAAGAGCCTTTAATCACATTCTTTACCATGTGCAATCATAAAATTGTCTAATATCTTCATTTTTTCAACATACGTAGCTATTACCCTCGAAAACTAAAACTTTTGAAATAGGAAAAGAGCCTTTAATCACATTCTTTACCATGTGGAATCATAAAATTTTCTAATATCTTCGTTTTTTCAACATACGTAGCTATTACCCTTGAAAACTAAAACATTTGACATAGGAAAAAAGCCTTTA
>NW_027063800.1:0-30018 GCF_032884065.1 Artemia franciscana
TATAACTTTTGAAATAGGAAAAGAGCCTTTAATCACATTCTTTACCATTTGCAATCATAAAATAGTCTAATATCTTCATTTTTTCAACATACGTAGCTATTACCCTCGAAAACTAAAACGTTTGAAATAGGAAAAGAGCCTTTAATCACATTCTTTACCATTCGCAATCATAAAATAGTCTAATATCTTCATTTTTTCAACATACATAGCTATTACCCTCGAAAACTAAAACTTTTGACATAGGAAAAGAGCCTCTAATCACATTCTTTACCATTTGCAATCATAAAATAGTCTAATATCTTCAATATTTCAACATACGTAGCTATTACCCTCAAAAACTAAAACTTTTGAAATAGGAAAAGAGCCTTTAATCACATTCTTTACCATGTTCAATCATAAAATAGTATAATATCTTAATTTTTTCAACATACGTAGCTATTACCCTCGAAAACTAAAACTTTTGACATAGGAAAAGAGCCTTTAATCACATTCTTTACCATTTGCAATCATAAAATAGTCTAATATCTTCATTTTTTCAACATACGTAGCTATTACCCTCGAAAACTGAAACTTTTGAAATAGGAAATGAGCCTTTAATCACATTCTTTACCATGTGCAATCATAAAATAGTCTAATATCTTCATTTTTTCAGCATACGTAGCTATTACCCTCGAAAACTAAAACTTTTGAAATAGGAAAAGAGCCTTTAATCACATTCTTTACCATGTGCAATCATAAAATAGTCTAATATCTTCATTTTTTCAACATACGTAGCTATTACCCTCGAAAACTAAAACTTTTGAAATAGGAAAAGAGCCTTTAATCACATTCTTTATCATTTGCAATCATAAAATAGTCTAATATCTTCATTTTTTCCACATAAGTAGCTATTACCCTCGAAAACTAAAACTTTTGAAATAGGAAAAGAGCCTTTAATCACATTCTTTACCATGTGCAATCATAAAATAGTCTAATATCTTCATTTTGTCAACATACGTAGCTATTACCCTCGAAAACTAAAACTTTTGAAATAGGAAAAGAGCCTTTAATCACATTCTTTACCATTTGCAATCATAAAATAGTCTAATATCTTCATTTTTTCAACATACGTAGCTATTACCCTCGAAAACTAAAACTTTTGAAATAGGAAAAGAGCCTTTAATCACATTCTTTACCATTTGCATTCATAAAATAGTCTAATATCTTCATTTTTTCAACATACGTAGCTATTGCCCTCGAAAACTAAAACTTTTGAAATAGGAAAAGAGCCTTTAATCACATTCTTTACCATGTGCAATCATAAAATAGTCTAATATCTTCATTTTTTCAACATACGTAGCTATTATCCTCGAAAACTAAAACTTTTGAAATAGGAAAAGAGCCTTTAATCACATTCTTTACCATGTGCAATCATAAAATAGTCTAATATCTTAATTTTTTCAATATACGTAGCTATTACCCTCAAAAACTAAAACTTTTGAAATAGGAAAAGAGCCTTTAATCACATTCTTTACCATTTGCGAGCATAGAATAGTCTAATATCTTCATTTTTTCAACATACGTAGATATTACCCTCGAAAACTAAAACTTTTGAAATAGGAAAAGAGCCTTTAATCACATTCTTTACCATGTGCAATCATAAAAGTGTCTAATATCATCATTTTTTCCACAGACATAGCTATTACCCTCGAAAACTAACAGTTTTGAAATAGGAAAAGAGCCTTTAATCACATTCTTTACCATTTACAATCATAAAAGAGTCTAATATCTTCATTTTTTCAACATACGTAGCTATTACCCTCGAAAACTAAAACTTTTGAAATAGGAAAAGAGCCTTTAATCACATTCTTTACCATGTGCAATCATAAAATTGTCTAATATCTTCATTTTTTCAACATACATAGCTATTACCCTCGAAAACTGAAACTTTTGAAATAGGAAAAGAGCCTTTAATCACATTCTTTACCATTTGCAATCATAAAATAGTCTAATATCTTCATTTTTTCAACATACATAGCTATTACCCTCGAAAACTAAAACTTTTGACATAGGAAAAGAGCCTCTAATCACATTCTTTACCATTTGCAATCATAAAATAGTCTAATATCTTCAATTTTTCAACATACTTAGCTATTACCCTCGAAAACTAAAACTTTTGAAATAGGAAAAGAGCCTTTAATCACATTCTTTACCATGTGCAATCATAAAATAGTCTAATATCTTAATTTTCTCAACATACATAGCTATTACCCTCGAAAACTAAAACTTTTGACATAGGAAAAGAGCCTTTAATCACATTCTTTACCATTTGCAATCATAAAATAGTCTAATATCTTCATTTTTTCAACATACGTAGCTATTACCCTCGAAAACTAAAACTTTTGAAATAGGAAATTAGCCTTTAATCACATTCTTTACCATGTGCAATCATAAAATAGTCTAATATCTTCATTTTTTCATCATACGTAGCTTTTACCCTCGAAAACTAAAACTTTTGAAATAGGAAAAGAGCCTTTAATCACATTCTTTACCATGTGCAATCATAAAATAGTCTAATATCTTCATTTTTTCAACATACGTAGCTATTACCCTCGAAAACTAAAACTTTTGAAATAGGAAAAGAGCCTTTAATCACATTCTTTATCATTTGCAATCATAAAATAGTCTAATATCTTCATTTTTTCAACATACGTAGCTATTACCCTCGAAAACTAAAACTTTTGAAATAGGAAAAGAGCCTTTAATCACATTCTTTACCATGTGCAATCATAAAATAGTCTAATATCTTCATTTTTTCAGCATACGAAGCTATTACCCTCGAAAACTAAAACTTTTAAAATAGGAAAAGAGCCTTTAATCACATTCTTTATCATTTGCAATCATAAAATAGTCTAATATCTTCATTTTTTCAACATACGTAGCTATTACCCTCGAAAACTAAAACTTTTGAAATAGGAAAAGAGCCTTTAATCACATTCTTTACCATGTGCAATCATAAAATAGTCTAATATCTTCATTTTTTTCAACATACGTAGCTATTACCCTCGAAAACAAAAACTTTTGAAATAGGAAAAGAGCCTTTAATCACATTCTTTATCATTTGCAATCATAAAATAGTCTAATATCTTCATTTTTTCAACATACGTAGCTATTACCCTCGAAAACTAAAACTTTTGAAATAGGAAAAGAGCCTTTAATCACATTCTTTACCATGTGCAATCATAAAATAGTCTAATATCTTCATTTTTTCAGCATACGTAGCTATTACCCTCGAAAACTAAAACTTTTGAAAGAGGAAAAGAGCCTTTAATCACATTCTTTACCATGTGCAATCACAAAATAGTCTAATATCTTAATTTTGTTAACATACGTAGCTATTACCCTCGAAAACTAAAACTTTTGAAATAGGAAAAGAGCCTTTAATCACATTCTTTACCATTTGCAATCATAAAATAGTCTAATATCTTCATTTTTTCAACATACGTAGCTATTACCCTCGAAAACTAAAACTTTTGAAATAGGAAATGAGCCTTTAATCACATTCTTTACCATGTGCAATCATAAAATAGTCTAATATCTTCATTTTTTCAGCATACGTAGCTTTTACCCTCGAAAACTAAAACTTTTGAAATAGGAAAAGAGCCTTTAATCACATTCTTTACCATGTGCAATCATAAAATAGTCTAATATCTTCATTTTTTCAACATACGTAGCTATTACCCTCGAAAACTAAAACTTTTGAAATAGGAAAAGAGCCTTTAATCACATTCTTTATCATTTGCAATCATAAAATAGTCTAATATCTTCATTTTTTCAACATACGTAGCTATTACCCTCGAAAACTAAAACTTTTGAAATAGGAAAAGAGCCTTTAATCACATTCTTTACCATGTGCAATCATAAAATAGTCTAATATCTTCATTTTTTCAGCATACGTAGCTATTACCCTCGAAAACTAAAACTTTTAAAATAGGAAAAGAGCCTTTAATCACATTCTTTACCATGTGCAATCATAAAATAGTCTAATATCTTCATTTTTTTCAACATACGTAGCTATTACCCTCGAAAACAAAAACTTTTGAAATAGCAAAAGAGCCTTTAATCACATTCTTTATCATTTGCAATCATACAATAGTCTAATATCTTCATTTTTTCAACATACGTAGCTATTACCCTCGAAAACTAAAACTTTTGAAATAGGAAAAGAGCCTTTAATCACATTCTTTACCATGTGCAATCATAAAATAGTCTAATATCTTCATTTTTTCAGCATACGTAGCTATTACCCTCGAAAACTAAAACTTTTGAAAGAGGAAAAGAGCCTTTAATCACATTCTTTACCATGTGCAATCACAAAATAGTCTAATATCTTAATTTTGTTAACATACGTAGCTATTACCCTCGAAAACTAAAACTTTTGAAATAGGAAAAGAGCCTTTAATCACATTCTTTGCCATTTGCAATCATAAAGTAGTCTAATATCTTCATTTTTTCAATATTCGTAGCTCATACCCTCGAAAACTAAAACTTTTGAAATAGGAAAAGAGCCTTTAATCACAT
Organism: Artemia franciscana; assembly: GCF_032884065.1. Classification (NCBI taxonomy): domain Eukaryota; kingdom Metazoa; phylum Arthropoda; class Branchiopoda; order Anostraca; family Artemiidae; genus Artemia; species Artemia franciscana. Next base: position 4,561 of record NW_027063800.1, read on the forward strand.
TCTTTACCATTTGCATTCATAAAATAGTCTAATATCTTCATTTTTTCAACATACGTAGCTATTACCCTCGAAAACTAAAACTTTTGAAATAGGAAAAGAGCCTTTAATCACATTCTTTATCATTTGCAATGATAAAATAGTCTAATTTCTTCATTTTTTCAACATAAGTAGCTATTACCCTCGAAAACTAAAACTTTTGAAATAGGAAAAGAGCCTTTAATCACATGCTTTACCATGTGCAATCATAAAATTGTCTAATATCTTCATTTTTTCAACATACGTAGCTATTACCCTCGAAAACAAAACTTTTGAAATAGGAAAAGAGCTTTTAATCACATTCTTTACCATGTGCAATCATAAAATAGTCTAATATCTTCATTTTTTCAACATACGTAGCTATTACCCTCGAAAACTAAAACTTTTGAAATAGGAAAAGAACCATTAATCACATTCTTTACCATTTGCAATCATAAAATAGTCTAATATCTGCATTTTTTCAACATAAGTAGATATTACCCTCGAAAACTAAAACTTTTGAAATAGGAAACGAGTCTTTAATCACATTCTTTACCATGTGCGATCATAAAATTGTCTAATATCTTCATTTTTTCAACATACGTAGCTAATACCCTCGAAAACTAAAACTTTTGACATAGGAAAAGAGCCTTTAATCACATTCTTTACCATTTGCAATCATAAAATAGTCTAATATCTTCATTTTTTCAACATACGTAGCTATTACCCTCGAAAACTAAAACTTTTAACATAGAAAAAGAGCCTTTAATCACATTCTTTACCATTTGCAATCATAAAATAGTCTAATATCTTCATTTTTTCAACATACGTAGCAATTACCCTCGAAAACTAAAACTTTTGAAATAGGAAAAGAGCCTTTAATCACATTCTTTACCATTTGCAATCATAAAATAGTCTAATATCTTCATTTTTTCAACATGAGTAGCTATTACCCTCGAAAACTAAAACTTTTGAAATAGGAAAAGAGCCTTTAATCACATTCTTTACCATGTGCAATCATAAAAGTGTCTAATATCATCATTTTTTCCACAGACATAGCTATTACCCTCGAAAACTAACACTTTTGAAATAGGAAAAGAGCCTTTAATCACATTCTTTACCATTTGCAATCATAAAATAGTCTAATATCTTCATTTTTTCAACATACGTAGCTATTACCCTCGAAAACTAAAAATTTTGAAATAGGAAAAGAGCCTTTAATCACATTCTTTACCATTTGCATTCATAAAATAGTCTAATATCTTCATTTTTTCAACATACGTAGCTCTTACCCTCAAAAACTAAAACTTTTGAAATAGGAAAAGAGCCTTTAATCACATTCTTTACCATGTGCAATCATAAAATTGTCTAATATCTTCATTTTTTCAACATACATAGCTATTACCCTCGAAAAATAAAACTTTTGAAATAGGAAAAGAGCCTTTAATCACATTCTTTACCATGTGCAATCATAAAATAGTCTAAATCTTCATTTTTTCAACATACGTAGCTATTACCCTCGAAAACTATAACTTTTGAAATAGGAAAAGAGCCTTTAATCACATTCTTTACCATTTGCAATCATAAAATAGTCTAATATCTTAATTTTTTCAACATACGTAGCTATTACCCTCGAAAACTAAAACTTTTGAAATAGGAAAAGAGCCTTTAATCACATTCTTTACCATTCGCAATCATAAAATAGTCTAATATCTTCATTTTTTCAACATACATAGCTATTACCCTCGAAAACTAAAACTATTGACATAGGAAAAGAGCCTCTAATCACATTCTTTACCATTTGCAATCATAAAATAGTCTAATATCTTCAATTTTTCAACATACGTAGCTATTACCCTCAAAAACTAAAACTTTTGAAATAGGAAAAGAGCCTTTAATCACATTCTTTACCATGTTCAATCATAAAATAGTCTAATATCTTAATTTTTTCAACATACGTAGCTATTACCCTCGAAAACTAAAACTTTTGACATAGGAAAAGAGCCTTTAATCACATTCTTTACCATTTGCAATCATAAAATAGTCTAATATCTTCATTTTTTCAACATACGTAGCTATTACCCTCGAAAAATAAAACTTTTGAAATAGGAAATGAGCCTTTAATCACATTCTTTACCATGTGCAATCATAAAATAGTCTAATATCTTCATTTTTTCAGCATACGTAGCTATTACCCTCGAAAACTAAAACTTTTGAAATAGGAAAAGAGCCTTTAATCACATTCTTTACCATGTGCAATCATAAAATAGTCTAATATCTTCATTTTTTCAACATACGTAGCTATTACCCTCGAAAACTAAAACTTTTGAAATAGGAAAAGAGCCTTTAATCACATTCTTTATCATTTGCAATCATAAAATAGTCTAATATCTTCATTTTTTCAACATAAGTAGCTATTACCCTCGAAAACTAAAACTTTTGAAATAGGAAAAGAGCCTTTAATCACATTCTTTACCATGTGCAATCATAAAATAGTCTAATATCTTCATTTTTTCAGCATACGTAGCTATTACCCTCGAAAACTAAAACTTTTGAAATAGGAAAAGAGCCTTTAATCACATTCTTTACCATGTGCAATCATAAAATAGTCTAATATCTTCATTTTGTCAACATACGTAGCTATTAACCTCGAAAACTAAAACTTTTGAAATAGGAAAAGAGCCTTTAATCACATTCTTTACCATTTGCAATCATAAAATAGTCTAATATCTTCATTTTTTCAACATACGTAGCTATTACCCTCGAAAACTAAAACTTTTGAAATAGGAAAAGAGCCTTTATTTACATTCTTTACCATTTGCATTCATAAAATAGTCTAATATCTTCATTTTTTCAACATACGTAGCTATTGCCCTCGAAAACTAAAACTTTTGAAATAGGAAAAGAGCCTTTAATCACATTCTTTACCATGTGCAATCATAAAATAGTCTAATATCTTCATTTTTTCAACATACGTAGCTATTATCCTCGAAAACTAAAACTTTTGAAATAGGAAAAGAGCCTTTAATCACATTCTTTACCATGTGCAATCATAAAATAGTCTAATATCTTAATTTTTTCAATATACGTAGCTATTACCCTCAAAAACTAAAACTTTTGAAATAGGAAAAGAGCCTTTAATCACATTCTTTACCATTTGCAATCATAAAATAGTCTAATATCTTCATTTTTTTCAACATACGTAGCTAATACCCTCGAAAACTAAAACTTTTGACATAGGAAAAGAGCCTTTAATCACATTCTTTACCATTTGCAATCATAAAATAGTCTAATATCTTCATTTTTTCAACATACGTAGCTATTACCCTCGAAAACTAAAATTTTTGACATAGGAAAAGAGCCTTTAAGCACATTCTTTACCATGTGCAATCATAAAATAGTCTAATATCTTCATTTTTCCAACATACTTAGCTATTACCCTCGAAAACTAAAACTTTTGACATAGGAAAAGAGCCTTTAATCACATTCTTTACCATGTGCAATCGTCATTTATATATCCCCCTGTGCCCCCCAGCGTCCCTGTTGCAGTTGTGTCCCGGTCATCATTTATATTCCCTGCATCCCGGTCGTCATTTGTGTCCCGGTCTGTATATACATTCGTTTTTGAATCGGTAAATGATGAAATAATTTTTTTTTGTTTTTCCCCTTTTTTCTTTTTAGTTTTTTTGTAGTTTTTACCTTTTTTTAGTTTTTTTAGTTTTTTTTTTACTTATGTCCTTCATTTATATGTCGTCGTTTATATTGTATGTCGTCGTTTTTATGTCGTCTTCACTTATGTCGTCATTTATACTCCCTGTGTCCCGGTCGTAATCAATTCCCAATTTGATTAGTATTTGCAATCACCATCAACAAAGCTCAAGGGCAATCATTAGAATCATGAGGTATAACTAAAAAAACTAAAAAAAAGGTAAAAAACTAAAACCTAAAAAAAAGACAAATTCAAAAACGAACGTATATACAGACCGGGACACTGGGACACAAATGACGACCGGGACACAAGGAATATAAATGACGCCCCAGACCCTCAAAGAGAAATCACAGACTGGGACACCGGGACACAAATGACGACCGGGACACAGGGAATATAAATGACGACCGGAACAAAGGGGCACAACTACAACGGGGGACGCCGGGGGGCACAGGGGGATATATAAGTAACGACGGCGACACGGGGAATCGTCGATTAGCAATCACCATCAACAAAGCTCAAGGGCAATCATTAGAATCATGAGTTATAGATCTGAATACGTGTGTCCCTGTGTCCCGGTCGTCATTTATATTCCCTGTGTCCTGGTCGTCATTTGTGTCCCGGTGTCCCAGTCTGTAATTTCTGTTTGAGTGTCCCGGTCGTCATTTATATTCCCTGTGTCCCGGTCGTCATTTGTGTCCCGGTGTCTTGGCCTGTATATACATTTGTTTTTCAATTGGTATATGATTAAATAAATTTTTGTGTTTTTCCCCTTTTTTTCTTTTTAGTTTTTTTTTGGTTTTTACCTTTTTTTTTTAGTTTTTTTAGTTTTTTCTCTTTTCTTTTTATTTTTTTTTGTGCTGGAGCTTCAGTTTTGGAAGCTATTTTTTTAAGCAGCTTTTTTTTAGCAGCTTCTTTGACTGTTGCCACTTTAGGTTCGCGCCACCCTAACATCTAGTTGGTTCGGGCGCTTCCTGTGTCCCGGTGTCCCGGTCGTCATTTGTGTCCCGGTCTGTATATACACTCGTTTTTGAATTGGTCTTTTTTTTTAGTTTTTAGTTTTTTACCTTTTTTTAGTTTTATTAGTTATACCTAATGATTTTAATGATTGCCCCGTCGTCATTTATATATCCCCCTGTGCCCCCCAGCGTCCCTGTTGCAGTTGTGTCCCGGTCATCATTTGTGTCCCGGTCTGTATATACATTCGTTTTTGAATCGGTAAATGATGAAATAATTTTTTTTGTTTTTCCCCTTTTTTCTTTTTAGTTTTTTTGTAGTTTTTACCTTTTTTTTAGTTTTTTTAGTTGTTTTTTTTTACTTATGTCCTTCATTTATATGTCGTCGCTTATATTGTATGTCGTCGTTTTTATGTCATCTTTACTTATGTCCTTCATTTATGTGTCGTCGCTTATATTGTATGTCGTCGTTTTTATGTCATCTTAACTTATGTCGTCATTTATACTCCCTGTGTCCCGGTCGTAATCAATTCCCAATTTGATTAGTATTTGCAATCACCATCAACAAAGCTCAAGGGCAATCATTAGAATCATGAGGTATAACTAAAAAAACTAAAAAAAAGGTAAAAAACTAAAACCTAAAAAAAGACCAATTCAAAAACGAATGTATATACAGACCGGGACACCGGGACACAAATGACGACCGGGACACAAGGAATATCAATGACGCCCCAGACCCTCAAAGAGAAATCACAGACTGGGACACCGGGACACAAATGACGACCGGGACACAGGGAATATAAATGACGACCGGGACACAGGGTCACAACTACAACGGGGACGCCGGGGGGCACAGGGGGATATATAAGTAACGACGGCGACACGGGGAATCATCGATTAGCAATCACCATCAACAAAGCTCAAGGGCAATCGTTAGAATCATGAGGTATAGATCTGAATACGTGTGTCCCTGTGTCCCAGTCGTCATTTATATTCCCTGTGTCCTGGTCGTCATTTGTGTCCCGGTGTCCCAGTCTGTAATTTCTCTTTGAGTGTCCCGGTCGTCATTTATATTCCCTGTGTCCCGGTCGTCATTTGTGTCCCGGTGTCTTGGTCTGTATATACATTTGTTTTTCAATTGGTATATGATGAAATAAATTTTTGTGTTTTTCACCTTTTTTTCTTTTTAGTTTTTTTTTGGTTTTTACCTTTTTTTAGTTTTTTTAGTTTTTTCTCTTTTCTTTTTATTTTTTTTTGTGCTGGAGCTTCAGTTTTGCAAGCTATATTTTAAGCAGCTTTTTTTAGCAGCTTCCTTGACTGTTGCCATTGTAGGTTCGCGCCAACCTAACATCTAGTTGTATTCCCTGCGTCCCGGTCGTCATTTGTGTCCCGGTCTGTATATACATTCGTTTTTGAATCGGTAAATGATGAAATATTTTTTTTGTTTTTCCCCTTTTTTCTTTTTAGTTTTTTTGTAGTTTTTACCTTTTTTTAGTTTTTTTAGTTTTTTTTTACTTATGTCCTTCATTTATATGTCGTCGTTTATATTGTATGTCGTCGTTTTTATGTCGTCTTCACTTATGTCGTCATTTATACTCCCTGTGTCCCGGTCGTAATCAATTCCCAATTTGATTAGTATTTGCAATCACCATCAACAAAGCTCAAGGGCAATCATTAGAATCATGAGGTATAACTAAAAAAACTAAAAAAAGGTAAAAAACTAAAACCTGAAAAAAAGAACAATTCAAAAACGAATGTATATACAGACCGGGACACCGGGACACAAATGACGACCGGGACACAAGGAATATAAATGACGCCCCAGACCCTCAAAGAGAAATCACAGACTGGGACACCGGGACACAAATGACGACCGGGACAAAGGGAATATAAATGACGACCGGGACACAGGGTCACAACTACAACGGGGACGCCGGGGGGCTTAGGGGGATATATAAGTAACGACGGCGACACGGGGAATCGTCGATTAGCAATCACCATCAACAAAGCTCAAGGGCAATCATTAGAATCATGAGGTTTAGATCTGAATACGTGTGTCCCTGTGTCCCGGTCGTCATTTATATTCCCTGTGTCCTGGTCGTCATTTGTGTCCCGGTGTCCCAGTATGTAATTTCTCTTTGAGTGTTCCGGTCGTCATTTATATTCCCTGTGTCCCGGTCGTCATTTGTGTCCCGGTGTCTTGGTCTGTATATACATTTGTTTTTCAATTCGCATATGATGAAATAAATTTTTGTGTTTTTAACCTTTTTTTCTTTTTAGTTTTTTTTTGGTTTTTACCTTTTTTTTAGTTTTTTTAGTTTTTTCTCTTTTCTTTTTATTTTTTTTTTGTGCTGGAGCTTCAGTTTTGGAAGCTATTTTTTTAAGCAGCTTTTTTTTAGCAGCTTCCTTAACTGTTGCCATTGTAGGTTCGCGCCACCCTAACATCTAGTTAGTTCGGGCGCTTCCTGTGTCCCGGTGTCCCGGTCGTCATTTTTGTCCCGGTGTCCCGGTCTGTATATACACTCGTTTTTCAATTGGTCTTTTTTTTTAGTTTTTAGTTTTTTACCTTTTTTTAGTTTTTTTAGTTATACCTAATGATTTTAATGATTGCCCCGTCGCCATTTATATATCCCCCTGTGCCCCCCAACGTCCCTGTTGCAGTTGTGTCCCGGTCATCATTTATATTCCCTGCGTCCCGGTCGTCATTTGTGTCCCGGTCTGTATATACATTCGTTTTTGAATCGGTAAATGATGAAATAATTTTTTTTGTTTTTCCCCTTTTTTCTTTTTAGTTTTTTTGTAGTTTTTACCTTTTTTTTAGTTTTTTTAGTTTTTTTTTTTTTACTTATGTCCTTCATTTATATGTCGTTGTTTATATTGTATGTCGTCGTTTTTATGTCGTCTTAACTTATGTCGTCATTTATACTCCCTGTGTCCCGGTCGTAATCAATTTCCAATTTGATTAGTATTTGCAATCACCATCAACAAAGCTCAAGGGCAATCATTAGAATCATGAGGTATAACTAAAAAAACTAAAAAAAAGGTAAAAAACTAAAACCTAAAAAAAAGACCTATTCAAAAACGAATGTATATACAGACCGGGACACCGGGACACAAATGACGACCGGGACACAAGGAATATAAATGACGCCCCAGACCCTCAAAGAGAAATCACAGATTGGGACATCGGGACACAAATGACGACCGGGACACAGGGAATATAAATGACGACCGGGAAACAGGGTCACAACTACAACGGGGACGCCGGGGGGCACAGGGGGATATATAAGTAACGACGGCGACACGGGGAATCGTCGATTAGCAATCACCATCAACAAAGGTCAAGGGCAATCATTAGAATCATGAGGTATAGATCTGAATACGTGTGTCCCTGTGTCCCGGTTGTCATTTATATTCCCTGTGTCCTGGTCGTCATTTGTGTCCTAGTGTCCCAGTCTGTAATTTCTCTTTGAGTGTCCCGGTCGTCATTTATATTCCCTGTGTCCCGGTCGTCATTTGTGTCCCGGTGTCTTGGTCTGTATATACATTTGTTTTTCAATTGGTATATGATGAAATAAATTTTTGTGTTTTTCCCCCTTTTTTTCTTTTTAGTTTTTTTTTGGTTTTTACCTTTTTTTTAGTTTTTTTAGTTTTTTCTCTTTTCTTTTTATTTTTTTTTGTGCTGGAGCTTCAGTTTTGGAAGCTATTTTTTTAAGCAGCTTTTTTTTAGCAGCTTCCTTGACTGTTGCCATTGTAGGTTTGCGCCACCCTAACATCTAGTTGGTTCGGGCGCTTCAACAAAGCTCAAGGGCAATCATTATAATCATGAGGTATAACTAAAAAAACTAAAAAAAAAGGTAAAAAACTAAAACCTAAAAAAAAGACCAATTCAAAACCGAATGTATATACAGACCGGGACACCGGGACACAAATGACGACCGGGACACAAGGAATATAAATGACGCCCCACGCCCTCAAAGAGAAATCACAGACTGGGACACCGGGACACAAATGACGACCGGGACACAGGGAATATAAATGACGACCGGGAAACAGGGTCACAACTACAACGGGGACGCCGGGGGGCACAGGGGGATATATAAGTAACGACGGCGACACGGGGAATCGTCGATTAGCATTCACCATCAACAAAGCTCAAGGGCAATCATTAGAATCATGAGGTATAGATCTGAATACGTGTGTCCCTGTGTCCCGGTCGTCATTTATATTCCCTGTGTCCTGGTCGTCATTTGTGTCCCGGTGTCCCAGTCTGTAATTTCTCTTTGAGTGTCCCGGTCGTCATTTATATTCCCTGTTTCCCGGTCGTCATTTGTGTCCCTGTGTCTTGGTCTGTATATACATTTGTTTTTCAATTGGTATATGATGAAATAAATTTTGTGTTTTTCCCCTTTTTTCTTTTTATTTTTTTTTGGTTTTTACCTTTTATTTAGTTTTTTTAGTTTTTTCTCTTTTCTTTTTATTTTTTTTGTGCTGGAGCTTCAGTTTTGGAAGCTATTTTTTTAAGCAGCTTTTTTATAGCAGCTTCCTTGACTGTTGCCATTGTAGGTTCGCGCCACCCTAACATCTAGTTGGTTCGGGCGCTTCCTGTGTCCCGGTGTCCCGGTCGTCATTTGTGTCCCGGTGTCCCGGTCTGTATATACACTCGTTTTTGAATTGGTCTTTTTTTTTAGTTTTTAGTTTTTTACCTTTTTTTAGTTTTTTTAGTTATACCTAATGATTTTAATGATTGCCCCGTCGTCATTTATATATCCCCCTGTGCCCCCCAGCGTCCCTGTTGCAGTTGTGTCCCGGTCATCATTTATATTCCCTGCGTCCCGTTCGTCATTTGTGTCCCGGTCTGTAGTATACATTCGTTTTTGAATCGGTAAATGATGAAATAATTTTTTTTTGTTTTTCCCCTTTTTTCTTTTTAGTTTTTTTGTAGTTTTTACCTTTTTTTTAGTTTTTTTAGTTTTTTTTTACTTATTTCCTTCATTTATATGTCGTCGTTTATATTGTATGTCGTCGTTTTTATGTCGTCTTCACTTATGTCGTCATTTATAGCTCCCTGTGTCCCGGTCGTAATCAATTCCCAATTTGATTAGTATTTGCAATCACCATCAACAAAGCTCAAGGGCAATCATCAGAATCATGAGGTATAACTAAAAAAACTAAAAAAAAGGTAAAAAACTAAAACCTAAAAAAAAGACCAATTCAAAAACGAATGTATATACAGACCGGGACACCTGGACACAAATGACGACCGGGACACAAGGAATATAAATGACGCCCTCAGACCCTCAAAGAGAAATCACAGACTGGGACACCGGGACACAAATGACGACCGGGACACAGGGAATATAAATGACGACCGGGACACAGGGTCACAACTACAACGGGGACGCCGGGGGCAAAGGGGGATATATAAGTAACGACGGCGACACGGGGAATCGTCGATTAGCAATCACCATCAACAAAGCTCAAGGGCAATCATTAGAATCATGAGGTATAGATCTGAATACGTGTGTACCTGTGTCCCGGTCGTCATTTATATTCCCTGTGTCCTGGTCGTCATTTGTGTCCCGGTGTCCCAGTCTGTAATTTCTCTTTGAGTGTCCCGGTCGTCATTTATATTCCCTGTGTCCCGGTCGTCATTTGTGTCCCGGCGTCTTGGTCTGTATATACATTTGTTTTTCAATTGTATATGATGAAATAAATTTTTGTGTTTTTCCCCTTTTTTTCTTTTTAGTTTTTTTTTGGTTTTTACCTTTTTTTTTATTTTTTTTAGTTTTTTCTCTTTTCTTTTTATTTTTTTTGTGCTGGAGCTTCAGTTTTGGAAGCTATTTTTTTAAGCAGCTTTTTTTTAGCAGCTTCCTTGACTCTTGCCATTGTAGGTTCGCGCCAACCTAACATCTAGTTGGTTCAGGCGCTTCCTGTGTCCCGGTGTCCCGGTCGTCATTTGTGTCCCAGTGTCCCGGTCTGTATATACACTCGTTTTGAATTGGTCTTTTTTTTAGTTTTTAATTTTTTACTTTTTTTTAGTTTTTTTAGTTATACCTAATGATTTTAATGATTGCCCCGTCGTCATTTATATATCCCCCTGTGCCCCCCAGCGTCCCTGTTGCAGTTGTGTCCCGGTCATCATTTATATTCCCTGCGTCCCGGTCGTCATTTGTGTCCCGGTCTGTATATACATTCGTTTTTGAATCGGTAAATGGTGAAATAATTTTTTTTGTTTTTCCCCTTTTTTCTTTTAGTTTTTTTGTAGTTTTTACCTTTTTTTTTTAGTTTTTTTAGTTTTTTTTTTTTACTTATGTCCTTCATTTATATGTCGTCGTTTTTATGTCGTCTTCATTTATGTCGTCATTTATACTTTCTGCGTCCCGGTCGTAATCAATTCCCAATTTGATTAGTTTTTGCAATCACCATCAACAAAGCTCAAGGGCAATCATTATAATCATGAGGTATAACTAAAAAAACTAAAAAAAAGGTAAAAAACTAAAACCTAAAAAAAAGACCAATTCAAAAACGAATGTATATACAAACCGGGACACCGGGACACAAATGACGACCGGGACACAAGGAATATAAATGACGCCCCAGACCCTCAAAGACAAATCACAGACTGGGACACCGGGACACAAATGACGACCGGGACACAGGGAATATAAATGACGACCGGGACACAGGGTCACAACTACAACGGGGACGCCGGGGGGCAAAGGGGGATATATAAGTAACGACGGCGACACGGGGAATCGTCGATTAGCAATCACCATCAACAAAGCTCAAGGGCAATCATTAGAATCATGAGGTATAGATCTGAATACGTGTGTCCCTGTGTCCCGGTCGTCATTTATATTCCCGGTGTCCTGGTTGTCATTTGTGTCCCGGTGTCCAGTTTATAATTTCTCTTTGAGTGTCCCGGTCGTCATTTATATTCCCTGTGTCCCGGTCGTCATTTGTGTCCCGGTGTCTTGGTCTGTATAAACATTTGTTTTTCAATTGGTATATGATAAAATAAATTTTTGTGTTTTTCCCCTTTTTTTCTTTTTAGTTTTTTTTGGTTTTACCTTTTTTTTAGTTTTTTTAGTTTTTTTCTCTTTTCTTTTTATTTTTTTTTGTGCTGGAGCTTCAGTTTTGGAAGCTATTTTTTTAAGCAGCTTTTTTTTAGCAGCTTCCTTGACTGTTGCCATTGTAGGTTCGCGCCACCCTAACATCTAGTTGGTTCGGGCGCTTCCTGTGTCCCGGTGTCCCGGTCGTCATTTGTGTCCCGGTGTCCCGGTCTGTATATACACTCGTTTTTGAATTGGTCTTTTTTTAGTTTTTAGTTTTTTACCTTTTTAGTTTTTTTAGTTATACCTAATGATTTTAATGATTGCCCCGTCGTCATTTATATATCCCCCTGTGCCCCCCAGCGTCCCTGTTGCAGTTGTGTCCCGGTCATCATTTATATTCCCTGCGTCCCGGTCGTCATTTGTGTCCCGGTATGTATATACATTCGTTTTTGAATCGGTAAATGATGAAATAATTTTTTTTGTTTTTCCCCTTTTTTCTTTTTAGTTTTTTTGTAGTTTTTACCTTTTTTTTAGTTTTTTAGTTTATTTGTTTTACTTATGTCCTTCATTTATATGTCGTCGTTTATATTGTATGTCGTCGTTTTTATGTCGTCTTCACTTATGTCGTCATTTATACTTCCTGTGTCCCGGTCGTAATCAATTTCCAATTTGATTAGTATTTGCAATCACCATCAACAAAGCTCAAAGGCAATCATTAGAATCATAAGGTATAACTAAAAAAACTAAAAAAAGGTAAAAAACTAAAACCTAAAAAAAAAAGACCAATTCAAAAACGAATGTATATACAGACCGGACATCGGGACACAAATGACGACCGGGACACAAGGAATATAAATGACACCCCAGACCCTCAAAGAGAAATCACAGACTGGGACACCGGGACACAAATGACGACCGGGACACAGGGAATATAAATGACGACCGGGACACAGGGTCACAACTACAACGGGGACGCCGGAAATATATAAGTAACGACGGCGACACGGGGAATCGTTGATTAGCAATCACCATCAACAAAGCTCAAGGGCAATCATTAGAATCATGAGGTATAGATCTGAATACGTGTGTCCCTGTGTCCCGGTCGTCATTTATATTCCCTGTGTCCTGGTCGTCATTTGTGTCCGGTGTCTTGGTCTGTATATACATTTGTTTTTCAATTGGTATATGATGAAATAAATTTTTGTGTAGTTCCCCTTTTTTCTTGTTAGTTTTTTTTGGTTTTTACCTTTTTTTCAGTTTTTTTAGTTTTTTCTCTTTTCTTTTTATTTTTTTTTTGTGCTGGAGCTTCAGTTTTGGAAGCTATTTTTTAAGCAGCTTTTTTTTAGCAGCTTCCTTGACTGTTGCCATTGTAGGTTCGCGCCACCCTAACATCTAGTTGGTTCGGGTGCTTCCTGGTCCCGGTGTCCCGGTGGTCATATGTGTCCCGGTGTCCCGGTCTGTATATACACTCGTTTTTGAATTGGTCTTTTTTTTTAGTTTTTAGTTTTTTACCTTTTTTTAGTTTTTTAGTTATACCTAATGATTTTAATGATTGCCCCGTCGTCATTTATATATCCCCCTGTGCCCCCCAGCGTCCCTGTAGCAGTTGTGTCCCGGTCATCGTTTATATTCCCTGCGTCCCGGTCGTCATTTGTGTCCGGTCTGTATATACATTCGTTTTGAATCGGTAAATGATGAAATATTTTTTTTTTGTTTTTCCCCTTTTTTCTTTTTAGTTTTTTTGTAGTTTTTACCTTTTTTTTAGTTTTTTTAGTTTTTTTTTTACTTATGTCCTTCATTTATATGTCGTCGTTTATATTGTATGTCGTCATTTTTATGTCGTCTTCACTTATGTCGTCATTTATACTCCCTGTGTCCGGTCGTAATCAATTCCCAATTTGATTAGTATTTGCAATCACCATCAACAAAGCTCAAGGGCAATCATTAGAATCATGAGGTATAACTAAAAAAACTAAAAAAAAAGGTAAAAAACTAAAACCTAAAAAAAAGACCAATTCAAAAACGAATGTATATACAGACCGGGACACCGGGACACAAATGACGACCGGGACACAAGGAATAAAAATGACGCCCCAGACCCTCAAAGAGAAATCACAGACTGGGACACCGGGACACAAATGACAACCGGGACACAGGGAATATAAATGACGACCAGGACACAGGGTCACAACTACAACGGGGACGCCGGGGGGCACAGGGGGATATATAAGTAACGACGGCGACACGGGGAATCGTCGATTAGCAATCACCATCAACAAAGCTCAAGGGCAATCATTAGAATCATGAGGTATAGATCTGAATACGTGTGTCCCTGTGTCCCGTCGTCATTTATATTCCCTGTGTCCTGGTCGTCATTTGTGTCCCGGTGTCCCAGTCTGTAATTTCTCTTTGAGTGTCCCGGTCGTCATTTATATTCCCTGTGTCCCGGTCGTCATTTGTGTCCCGTGTCTTGGTCTGTATATACATTTGTTTTTCAATTGGTATATGATGAAATAAATTTTGTGGTTTTTTCCCCCTTTTTTCTTTTTAGTTTTTTTTTGGTTTTTACCTTTTTTTAGTTTTTTTAGTTTTTTCTCTTTTCTTTTTTTTTTTTTTTTGTGCTGGAGCTTCAGTTTTGGAAGCTATTTTTTAAGCAGCTTTTTTTTAGCAGCTTCCTTGACTGTTGCCATTGTAGGTTCGCGCCAACCTAACATCTAGTTGGTTCGGGCGCTTCCTGTGTCCCGGTGTCCCGGTCGTCATTTGTGTCCCGGTGTCCCGGTCTGTATATACACTCGTTTTTGAATTGTCTTTTTTTAGTTTTTAGTTTTTTACCTTTTTTTAGTTTTTTTAGTTATACCTAATGATTTTAATGATTGCCCCGTCGTCATTTATATATCCCCCTGTGCCCCCCAGCGTCCCTGTTGCAGTTGTGTCCCGGTCATTTATATTCCCTGCGTCCCGTCGTCATTTGTGTCCCGGTCTGTATATACATTCGTTTTTGAATCGGTAAATGATGAAATAATTTTTTTGTTTTTCCCCTTTTTTCTTTTTAGTTTTTTTGTAGTTTTTACCTTTTTTTTAGTTTTTTTAGTTTTTTTTTTACTTATGTCCTTCATTTATATGTCGTCGTTTATATTGTATGTCGTCGTTTTTATGTCGTCTTCACTTATGTCGTCATTTATACTCCCTGTGTCCCGGTCGTATCATTTCCAATTTGATTAGTATTTGCAATCACCATCAACAAAGCTCAAGGGCAATCATTAAAATCATGAGGTATAACTAAAAAAACTAAAAAAAAGGTAAAAAACTAAACCTAAAAAAAGACCAATTCAAAAAACGAATGTATATACAGACCGGGACACCGGGACACAAGTGACGACCGGGACACAAGGAATATAAATGACGCCCCAGACCCTCAAAGAGAAATCACAGACTGAGACACGGGGACACAAATGACGACCGGGACACAGGGAATATAAATGACGACCGGGACACAGGGTCACAACTACAACGGGGACGCCGGGGGCACAGGGGGATATATAAATAATGACGGCGACACGGGGAATCGTCGATTAGCAATCACCATCAACAAAGCTCAAGGGCAATCATTAGAATCATGAGGTATAGATCTGAATACATGTGTCCCTGTGTCCCGGTCGTCATTTATATTCCCTGTGTCCTGGTCGTCATTTGTGTCCCGATGTCCCAGTCTGTAATTTCTCTTTGAGTGTCCCGGTCGTCATTTATATTCCCTGTGTCCCGGTCGTCATTTGTGTCCCGGTGTCTTGGTCTGTATATACATTTGTTTTCAATTGGTATATGATGAAATAAATTTTTGTGTTTTTCCCCTTTTTTTCTTTTTAGGTTTTTTTGGTTTTTACCTTTTTTTTTTAGTTTTTTTAGTTTTTTCTCTTTTCTTTTTATTTTTTTTTGTGCTGGAGCTTCAGTTTTGGAAGCTATTTTTTTAAGCAGCTTTTTTTTAGCAGCATCCTAGAGTGTTGCCATTGTATGTTCGCGCCACCCTAACATCTAGTTGGTTCGGGCGCTTCCTGTGTCCCGGTGTCCCGGTCGTCATTTGTGTCCCGGTGTCCCGGTCTGTATATACACTCGTTTTTGAATTGGTCTTTTTTTTAGTTTTAGTTTTTTACCTTTTTTTGGTTTTTTTAGTTATACCTAATGATTTAATGATTGCCCCGTCGTCATTTATATATCCCCCTGTGCCCCCCAGCGTCCCTGTTGCAGTTGTGTCCCGGTCATCATTTATATTCCCTGCGTCCCGGTCGTCATTTGTGTCCCGGTCTGTATATACATTCGTTTTTGAATCGGTAAATGATGAAATAATTTTTTTGTTTTTCCCCTTTTTTCTTTTTAGTTTTTTTGTAGTTTTTACCTTTTTTTTAGTTTTTTTAGTTTTTTTTTACTTATGTCCTTCATTTATATGTCGTCGTTATATTGTATGTCGTCGTTTTTATGTCGTCTTCACTTATTTCGTCATTTATACTCCCTGTGTCCCGGTCGTAATCAATTCCCAATTTGATTAGTATTTGCAATCACCATCAACAAAGCTCAAGGGCAATCATTAGAATCATGAGGTATAACTAAAAAAACTAAAAAAAGGTAAAAAACTAAAACCTAAAAAAAGGACCGATTCAAAAACGAATGTATATACAGACCGGGACACCGGGACACAAATGACGACCGGGACACCGGGACACAGGAAGCGCCCGAACCAACTAGATGTTAGGGTGGCGCGAACATACAATGGCAACAGTCTAGGATGTATATACATTCTTGGACAGTCTTGGTCTGTATATACATTTGTTTTTCAATTGGTATATGATGAAATAAATTTTTGTGTTTTTCCCCTTTTTTTCTTTTTAGTTTTTTTTGGTTTTTACCTTTTTTTTAGTTTTTTTAGTTTTTTCTCTTTTCTTTTTATTTTTTTTTGTGCTGGAGCTTCAGTTTTGGAAGCTATTTTTTTAAGCAGCTTTTTTTTAGCAGCTTCCTTGACTGTTGCCATTGTAGGTTCGCGCCACCCTAACATCTAGTTGGTTCGGGCGCTTCCTGTGTCCCGGTGTCCCGGTCGTCAGTTGTGTCCCGGTGTCCCGGTCTGTATATACACTCGTTTTTGAATTGGTCTTTTTTTTAGTTTTTTAGTTTTTTACCTTTTTTTAGTTTTTTTAGTTATACCTAATGATTTTAATGATTGCCCCGTCGTCATTTATATATCCCCCTGTGCCCCCCAGCGTCCCTGTTGCAGTTGTGTCCCGGTCATCATTTATATTCCCTGCGTCCCGGTCATCATTTGTGTCCCGGTCTGTATATACATTCGTTTTTGAATCGGTAAATGATGAAATAATTTTTTTTGTTTTTCCCCTTTTTTCTTTTTAGTTTTTTTGTAGTTTTTACCTTTTTTTTTAGTTTTTTTAGTTTTTTTTTTACTTATGTCCTTCATTTATATGTCGTCGTTTATATTGTATGTCGTCGTTTTTATGTCCTCTTCACTTATGTCGTCATTTATACTCCCTGTGTCCCGGTCGTAATCAATTCCCAATTTGATTAGTATTTGCAATCACCATCAACAAAGCTCAAGGGCAATCATTAGAATCATGAGGTATAACTAAAAAAACTAAAAAAAGGTAAAAAACTTAAACCTAAAAAAAAGACCAATTCAAAAACGAATGTATATACACACCGGGACATCGGGACACAAATGACGTTTTTTAGTTTTTAGTTTTTAGTTTTAGTTTTTTCTCTTTTCTTTTAATTTTTTTTTGTGCTGGAGCTTCAGTTTTGGAAGCTATTTTTTTAAGCTGCTTTTTTTTAGCAGCTTTCTTGACTGTTACCATTGTAGGTTCGCGCCACCCTAACATCTAGTTGGTTCGGGCGCTTCCTGTGTCCCGGTGTCCCGGTCGTCATTTGTGTCCCGGTGTCCCGGTCTGTATATACACTCGTTTTTGAATTGGTCTTTTTTTTTAGTTTTTAGTTTTTTACCATTTTTTAGTTTTTTTAGTTATACCTAATGATTTTAATGATTGCCCCGTGTTCATTTATATATCCCCCTGTGCCCCCCAACGTCCCTGTTGCAGGTGTTTCCCGGTCATCATTTATATTCCCTGCGTCCCGGTCGTCATTTGTGTCCCGGTCTGTATATACATTCGTTTTTGAATCGGTAAATGATGAAATAATTTTTTTTGTTTTTCCCCTTTTTTCTTTTTAGTTTTTTTGTAGTTTTTACCTTTTTTTTAGTTTTTTTAGTTTTTTTTTTACTTATGTCCTTCATTTATATGTCGTCGTTTATATTGTATGTCGTCGTTTTTATGTCGTCTTCACTTATGTCGTCATTTATACTCCCTGTGTCCCGGTCGTAATCAATTCCCAATTGGATTAGTATTTGCAATCACCATCAACAAAGCTCAAGGGCAATCATTAGAATCATGAGGTATAACTAAAAAAACTAAAAAGAAAGGTAAAAAACTAAAACCTAAAAAAAACACCAATTCAAAAACGAATGTATATACAGACCGTGACACCGGGACACAAATGACGACCGGGACACAAGGAATATAAATGACGCCCCAGATCCTCAAAGAGAAATCACAGACTGGGACACCGGGACACAAATGACGACCGGGACACAGGGAATATAAATGACGACGGGAAACAGGGTCACAACTACAACGGGGACGCCGGGGGGCACAGGGGGATATATAAGTAACGACGGCGACACGGGGAATCGTCGATTAGCAATCACCATCAACAAAGCTCAAGGGCAATCATTAGAATCATGAGGTATAGATCTGAATACGTGTGTCCCTGTGTCCCGGTCGTCATTTATATTCCCTGTGTCCTGGTTGTCATTTGTGTCCCGGTGTCCCAGTCTGTAATTTCTCTTTGAGTGTCCCGGTCGTCATTTATATTCCCTGTGTCCCAGTCGTCATTTGTGTCCCGGTTTCTTGGTCTGTATATACATTTGTTTTTCAATTGGTATATAATGAAATAAATTTTTGTGTTTTTTCCCCTTTTTTTTCTTTTAGTTTTTTTTTGGTTTTTACCTTTTGTTTAGTTTTTTTAGTTTTTTCTCTTTTCTTTTTATTTTTTTTTGTGCTGGAGCTTCAGTTTTGGAAGCTATTTTTTTAAGCAGCTTTTTTTTTTAGCAGCTTCCTTGGCTGTTGCCATTGTAGGTTCGTGCCACCCTAACATCTAGTTGGTTCGGGCGCTTCCTGTGTCCCGGTGTCCCGGTCGTCATTTGTGTCCCGGTGTCCCGGTCTGTATATAACTCGTTTTTGAATTGGTCTTTTTTTTTAGTTTTTAGTTTTTTACCTTTTTTTAGTTTTTTTAGTTATACCTAATGATTTTAATGATTGCCCCGTCGTCATTTATATATCCCCCTGTGCCCCCCAGCGTCCCTGTTGCAGTTGTGTCCCGGTCATCATTTATATTCCCTGCGTCCCGGTCGTCATTTGTGTCCCGGTATGTATATACATTCGTTTTTGAATCGGTAAATAATGAAATAATTTTTTTTGTTTTTCCCCTTTTTTCTTTTTAGTTTTTTTGTAGTTTTTACCTTTTTTTTAGTTTTTTTAGTTTATTTTTTTTACTTATGTCCTTCATTTATATGTCGTCGTTTATATTGTATGTCGTCGTTTTTATGTCGTCTTCACTTATGTCGTCATTTATACTTCCTGTGTCCCGGTCGTAATCAATTCCCAATTTGATTAGTATTTGCAATCACCATCAACAAAGCTCAAAGGCAATCATTAGAATCATGAGGTATAACTAAAAAAACTAAAAAAAAGGTAAAAAACTAAAACCTAAAAAAAAAGACCAATTCAAAAACGAATGTATATACAGACCGGGACATCGGGACACAAATGACGACCGGGACAAAGGAATATAATGACACCCCAGACCCTCAAAGAGAAATCACAGACTGGGACACCGGGACACAAATGACGACCGGGACACAGGGAATATAAATGACGACCGGGACACAGGGTCACAACTACAACGGGGACGCCGGAAATATATAAGTAACGACGGCGACACGGGGAATCGTCGATTAGCAATCACCATCAACAAAGCTCAAGGGCAATCATTAGAATCATGAGTATAGATCTGAATACGTGTGTCCCTGTGTCCCGGTCGTCATTTATATTCCCTGTGTCCTGGTCGTCATTTGTGTCCCGGTGTCTTGGTCTGTATATACATTTGTTTTTCAATTGGTATATGATGAAATAAATTTTTGTGTTTTTCCCCTTTTTTCTTGTTAGTTTTTTTTTGGTTTTTACCTTTTTTTTCAGTTTTTTTAGTTTTTTCTCTTTTCTTTTTATTTTTTTTTTGTGCTGGAGCTTCAGTTTTGGAAGCTATTTTTTTAAGCAGCTTTTTTTTAGCAGCTTCCTTGACTGTTGCCATTGTAGGTTCGCGCCACCCTAACATCTAGTTGGTTCGGGTGCTTCCTGTGTCCCGGTGTCCCGGTGGTCATATGTGTCCCGGTGTCCCGGTCTGTATATACACTCGTTTTTGAATTGGTCTTTTTTTTTAGTTTTAGTTTTTTACCTTTTTTTAGTTTTTTTAGTTATACCTAATGATTTTAATGATTGCCCCGTCGTCATTTATATATCCCCCTGTGCCCCCCAGCGTCCCTGTAGCAGTTGTGTCCCGGTCATCGTTTATATTCCCTGCGTCCCGGTCGTCATTTGTGTCCCGGTCTGTATATACATTCGTTTTTGAATCGGTAAATGATGAAATAATTTTTTTCGTTTTTCCCCTTTTTTCTTTTTAGTTTTTTTGTAGTTTTTACCTTTTTTTTAGTTTTTTTAGTTTTTTTTTTTCTTATGTCCTTCATTTATATGTCGTCGTTTATATTGTATGTTGTCATTTTTATGTCGTCTTCACTTATGTCGTCATTTATACTCCCTGTGTCCCGGTCGTAATCAATTCCCAATTTGATTAGTATTTGCAATCACCATCAACAAAGTTCAAGGGCAATCATTAGAATCATGAGGTATAACTAAAAAAACTAAAAAAAAGGTAAAAAACTAAAACCTAAAAAAAAGACCAATTCAAAAACGAATGTATATACAGACCGGGACACCGGGACACAAATGACGACCGGGACACAAGGAATATAAATGACGCCCCAGACCCTCAAAGAGAAATCACAGACTGGGACACCGGGACACAAATGACGACCGGGACACAGGGAATATAAATGACGACCGGGACACAGGGTCACAACTACAACGGGGACGCCGGGGGCACAGGGGGATATATAAGTAACGACGGCGACACGGTGAATCGTCGATTAGCAATCACCATCAACAAAGCTCAAGGGCAATCATTAGAATCATGAGGTATAGATCAGAATACGTGTGTCCCTGTGTCCCGGTCGTCATTTATATTCCCTGTGTCCTGGTCGTCATTTTTGTCCCGGTGTCCCAGTCTGTAATTTCTCTTTGAGTGTCCCGGTCGTCATTTATATTCCCTGTGTCCCAGTCGTCATTTGTGTCCCGGTGTCTTGGTCTGTATATACATTTGTTTTTCAATTGGTATATAATGAAATAAATTTTTGTGTTTTTCCCCCTTTTTTTCTTTTTAGTTTTTTTTGGTTTTTACCTTTTTTTTAGTTTTTTTAGTTTTTTCTCTTTTCTTTTTATTTTTTTTTGTGCTGGAGCTTCAGTTTTGGAAGCTATTTTTTTAAGCAGCTTTTTTTTTAGCAGCTTCCTTGACTGTTGCCATTGTAGGTTCGTGCCACCCTAACATCTAGTTGGTTCGGGCGCTTCCTGTGTCCCGGTGTCCCGGTCGTCATTTGTGTCCCGGTGTCCCGGTCTGTATATACACTCGTTTTTGAATTGGTCTTTTTTTTTAGTTTTTAGTTTTTTACCTTTTTTTAGTTTTTTTAGTTATACCTAATGATTTTAATGATTGCCCCGTCGTCATTTATATATCCCCCTGTGCCCCCCAGCGTCCCTGTTGCAGTTGTGTCCCGGTCATCATTTATATTCCCTGTGTCCCGGTCGTCATTTGTGTCCCGGTATGTATATACATTCGTTTTTGAATCGGTAAATAATGAAATAATTTTTTTTGTTTTTCCCCTTTTTTCTTTTTAGTTTTTTTGTAGTTTTTACCTTTTTTTTAGTTTTTTTAGGTTATTTTTTTTACTTATGTCCTTCATTTATGTGTCGTCGTTTATATTGTATGTCGTCGTTTTTATGTCGTCTTCACTTATGTCGTCATTTATACTTCCTGTGTCCCGGTCGTAATCAATTCCCAATTTGATTAGTATTTGCAATCACCATCAACAAAGCTCAAAGGCAATCATTAGAATCATGAGGTATAACTAAAAAAACTAAAAAAAAGGTAAAAAACTAAAACCTAAAAAAAAAAGACCAATTCAAAAACGAATGTATATACAGACCGGGACATCGGGACACAAATGACGACCGGGACACAAGGAATATAAATGACACCCCAGACCCTCAAAGAGAAATCACAGACTGGGACACCGGGACACAAATGACGACCGGGACACAGGGAATATAAATGACGACCGGGACACAGGGTCACAACTACAACGGGGACGCCGGAAATATATAAGTAACGACGGCGACACGGGGAATCGTCGATTAGCAATCACCATCAACAAAGCTCAAGGGCAATCATTAGAATCATGAGGTATAGATCTGAATACGTGTGTCCCTGTGTCCCGGTCGTCATTTATATTCCCTGTGTCCTGGTCGTCATTTGTGTCCCGGTGTCCCAGTCTGTAATTTCTCTTTGAGTGTCCCGGTCGTCATTTATATTCCCTGTGTCCCAGTCGTCATTTGTGTCCCGGTGTCTTGGTCTGTATATACATTTGTTTTTCAATTGGTATATAATGAAATAAATTTTTGTGTTTTTCCCCTTTTTTTCTTTTTAGTTTTTTTTGGTTTTTACCTTTTTTTTAGTTTTTTTAGTTTTTTCTCTTTTCTTTTTATTTTTTTTGTGCTGGAGCTTCAGTTTTGGAAGCTATTTTTTTAAGCAGCTTTTTTTTTAGCAGCTTCCTTGACTGTTGCCATTGTAGGTTCGCGCCACCCTAACATCTAGTTGGTTCGGGTGCTTCCTGTGTCCCGGTGTCCCGGTGGTCATATGTGTCCCGGTGTCCCGGTCTGTATATACACTCGTGTTTGAATTGGTCTTTTTTTTTAGTTTTTAGTTTTTTACCTTTTTTTAGTTTTTTTAGTTATACCTAATGATTTTAATGATTGCCCCGTCATCATTTATATATCCCCCTGTGCCCCCCAGCGTCCCTGTAGCAGTTGTGTCCCGGTCATCGTTTATATTCCCTGCGTCCCGGTCGTCATTTGTGTCCCGGTCTGTATATACATTCGTTTTTGAATCGGTAAATGATGAAATAATTTTTTTCGTTTTTCCCCTTTTTTCTTTTTAGTTTTTTTGTAGTTTTTACCGTTTTTTTAGTTTTTTTAGTTTTTTTTTTTACTTATGTCCTTCATTTATATGTCGTCGTTTATATTGTATGTCGTCATTTTTATGTCGTCTTCACTTATGTCGTCATTTATACTCCCTGTGTCCCGGTCGTAATCAATTCCCAATTTGATTAGTATTTGCAATCACCATCAACAAAGCTCAAGGGCAATCATTAGAATCATGAGGTATAACTAAAAAAACTAAAAAAAAAGGTAAAAAACTAAAACCTAAAAAAAAGACCAATTCAAAAACGAATGTATATACAGACCGGGACACCGGGACACAAATGACGACCGGGACACAAGGAATATAAATGACGCCCCAGACCCTCAAAGAGAAATCACAGACTGGGACACCGGGACACAAATGACGACCGGGACACAGGGAATATAAATGACGACCGGGACACAGGGTCACAACTACAACGGGGACGCCGGGGGGCACAGGGGGATATATAAGTAACGACGGCGACACGGGGAATCGTCGATTAGTAATCACCATCAACAAAGCTCAAGGGCAATCATTAGAATCATGAGGTATAGATCTGAATACGTGTGTCCCTGTGTCCCGGTCGTCATTTATATTCCCTGTGTCCTGGTCGTCATTTGTGTCCCGGTGTCTTGGTCTGTATATACATTTGTTTTTCAATTGGTATATGATGAAATAAATTTTTGTGTTTTTCCCCTTTTTTCTTGTTAGTTTTTTTTTGGTTTTTACCTTTTTTTTCAGTTTTTTTGGTTTTTTCTCTTTTCTTTTTATTTTCTTTTTTGTGCTGGAGCTTCAGTTTTGGAAGCTATTTTTTTAAGCAGCTTTTTTTTAGCAGCTTCCTTGACTGTTGCCATTGTAGGTTCGCGCCACCCTAACATCTAGTTGGTTCGGGTGCTTCCTGTGTCCCGGTGTCCCGGTGGTCATATGTGTCCCGCTGTCCCGGTCTGTATATACACTCGTGTTTGAATTGGTCTTTTTTTTTAGTTTTTAGTTTTTTACCTTTTTTTAGTTTTTTTAGTTATACCTAATGATTTTAATGATTGCCCCGTCATCATTTATATATCCCCCTGTGCCCCCCAGCGTCCCTGTAGCAGTTGTGTCCCGGTCATCGTTTATATTCCCTGCGTCCCGGTCGTCATTTGTGTCCCGGTCTGTATATACATTCGTTTTTGAATCGGTAAATGATGAAATAATTTTTTTCCCCTTTTTTCTTTTTAGTTTTTTTGTAGTTTTTACCTTTTTTTTAGTTTTTTTAGTTTTTTTTTTACTTATGTCCTTCATTTATATGTCGTCGTTTATATTGTATGTCGTCATTTTTATGTCGTCTTCACTTATGTCGTCATTTATACTCCCTGTGTCCCGGTCGTAATCAATTCCCAATTTGATTAGTATTTGCAATCACCATCAACAAAGCCCAAGGGCAATCATTAGAATCATGAGGTATAACTAAAAAAACTAAAAAAAAAGGTAAAAAACTAAAACCTAAAAAAAAGACCAATTCAAAACGAATGTATATACAGACCGGGACACCGGGACACAAATGACGACCGATACACAAGGAATATAAATGACGCCCCAGACCCTCAAAGAGAAATCACAGACTGGGACACCGGGACACAAATGACGACCGGGACACAGGGAATATAAATGACGACCGGGACACAGGGTCACAACTACAACGGGGACGCCGGGGGGCACAGGGGGATATATAAGTAACGACGGCGACACGGGGAATCGTCGATTAGCAATCACCATCAACAAAGCTCAAGGGCAATCATTAGAATCATGAGGTATAGATCTGAATACGTGTGTCCCTGTGTCCCGGTCGTCATTTATATTCCCTGTGTCCTGGTCGTCATTTGTGTCCCGGTGTCCCAGTCTGTAATTTCTCTTTGAGTGTCCCGGTCGTCATTTATATTCCCTGTGTCCCGGTCGTCATTTGTGTCCCGGTGTCTTGGTCTGTATATACATTTGTTTTTCAATTGGTATATGATGAAATAAGTTTTTGTGTTTTTCCCCTTTTTTCTTTTTAGTTTTTTTTTGGTTTTTACCTTTTTTTAGTTTTTTTAGTTTTTTCTCTTTTCTTTTTATTTTTATTTTGTGCTGGAGCTTCAGTTTTGGAAGCTATTTTTTTAAGCAGCTTTTTTTAGCAGCTTCCTTGACTGTTGCCATTGTAGGTTCGCGCCACCCTAACATCTAGTTGGTTCGGGCGCTTCTTGTGTCCCGGTGTCCCGGTCGTCATTTGTGTCCCGGTGTCCCGGTC
>NW_027063801.1:0-30577 GCF_032884065.1 Artemia franciscana
ATTAGAATCAAACAGAAAGTTTGATTCTAGATTCAAATAGATTTGAATCTATTTATTGAATAGTGAAAAAGTCTTTTCTAAAGTGACGTCTTGCATATGACTCATAGAAATAGTAGATAGACTAGCTAGAATCAAACTTTCACTGTTCTATCTACTATTGATTCTAGCTGGTCTAGAATCAACAGATTAGAATTCTAGAACCATATGCAAGACGTCACATACGAACTAGTGCTATTCTATTGATTCTATTAGAATCAAACAGAAAGTTTGATTCTAGATTCAAATAGATTTGAATCTATTTATTGAATAGTGAAAAAGTCTTTTCTAAAATGACGTCTTGCATATGACTTATAGAAATAGTAGATAGACTAGCTAGAATCAAACTTTCATTGTTCTATCTACTATTGATTCTAGCTGGTCTAGAATCAATAGATTAGAATTCTAGAACCATATGCAAGACGTCACATACGAACTAGTGCTATTCTATTAATTCTATTAGAATCAAACAGAAAGTTTGATTCTAGATTCAAATAGATTTGAATCTATTTATTGAATAGTGAAAAAGTCTTTTCTAAAATGACGTCTTGCATATGACTCATAGAAATAGTAGATAGACTAGCTAGAATCAATAGATTAGAATTCTAGAACCATATGGAAGACGTCACATACGAACTAGTGCTATTCTATTGATTCTATTAGAATCAAACAGAAAGTTTGATTCTAGATTCAAATAGATTTGAATCTATTTATTGAATAGTGAAAAAGTCTTTTCTAAAATGACGTCTTGCATATGACTCATAGAAATAGTAGATAGACTAGCTAGAATCAAACTTTCACTGTTCTATCTACTATTGATTCTAGCTGGTCTAGAATCAACAGATTAGAATTCTAGAACCATATGCAAGACGTCACATACGAACTAGTGCTATTCTATTGATTCTATTAGAATCAAACAGAAAGTTTGATTCTAGATTCAAATAGATTTGAATCTATTTATTGAATAGTGAAAAAGTCTTTTCTAAAATGACGTCTTGCATATGACTTATAGAAATAGTAGATAGACTAGCTAGAATCAATAGATTAGAATTCTAGAACCATATGCAAGACCTCACATACGAACTAGTGCTATTCTATTGATTCTATTAGAATCAAACAGAAAGTTTGATTCTAGATTCAAATAGATTTGAATCTATTTATTGAATAGTGAAAAAGTCTTTTCTAAAATGACGTCTTGCATATGACTCATAGAAATAGTAGATAGACTAGCTAGAATCAAAGTTTCACTGTTCTATCTACTATTGATTCTAGCTGGTCTAGAATCAATAGATTAGAATTCTAGAACTATATGCAAGACGTCACATACGAACTAGTGCTATTCTATTGATTCTATTATAATGAAACAGAAAGTTTGATTCTAGATTCAAATAGATTTGAATCTATTTATTGAATAGTGAAAAAGACTTTTCTAAAATGACGTCTTGCATATGACTCATAGAAATAGTAGATAGACTAGCTAGAATCAATAGATTAGAATTCTAGAACCATATGCAAGACGTCACATACGAACTATTGCTATTCTATTGATTCTATTAGAATCAAACAGAAAGTTTGATTCTAGATTCAAATAGATTTGAATCTATTTATTGAATAGTGAAAAAGTCTTTTCTAAAATGACGTCTTGCATATGACTCATAGAAATAGTAGATAGACTAGCTAGAATCAAACTTTCACTGTTCTATCTACTATTGATTCTAGCTAGTCTAGAATCAATAGATTAGAATTCTAGAACCACATGCAAGACGTCGAATACGAACTAGTGCTATTCTATTGATTCTATTAGAATCAAACAGAAAGTTTGATTCTAGATTCAAATAGATTTGAATCTATTTATTGAATAGTGAAAAAGTCTTTTCTAAAATGACGTCTTGCATATGACTCATAGAAATAGTAGATAGACTAGCTAGAATCAATATATTAGAATTCTAGAACCATATGCAAGACAGAAAGGGGCCCATGCCTGTAAGTCCCTTTGAAATGTCATTTTGCTAATTTCATTTACGGAGGCGAATTTTTACTGCATAATTAACGATGTCGGTCACAAAAAAGCATTTCGACGAGCGTATGGATGACTTAAAGCAAATGATCGAAAATCTTCGTATAGAGAATTCAGCTCTGAAACAAGAGAATTCTGATTTGAAAAATGCAATTATAGCGGTTAAAGAACAGTGTTTGAGTACAGAATTGTACGTAAAACGCAAAAATCTGCTGATTCACGGAATTCCTAATAAGGATAGTGAGAATATTGAAGAGACAGTCCACGACTTTTTATCAGGAATGCCAGTACAAAACTCGAAGGATATAAAATTCACGGCAATGTACAGAATTAGAAACAAGACCAAGCGCCCTTCCCGCTCGAACTCTCGCCCCGTTTCAGACCCTATTTTTGTCTCTGTTCTGAATCTTAGGCATAAAGATAGGATCATGGCTTGTGTTGGTAGCCTAAAAGGCACAGGAAAGAGCATCAGTAATGACCTACCATCTGAACTTGCAAAGCGTCGGAAAGAACTTTTGAGTACGGCTTACAAGCTTCGAAATTCCAAAGTAACCGCTGAGAAAGTATCTCAAACTAAAGTCATGCAACAGGGTACTAAACTATGGCTAGAAACAAAAAAAACTTCTAGCTCAAACTGGGTTAAGTTCAGTGATGCATGCCATGACCCCCTCGCCTTGGTTTTATCCGCAGTTATTAGTGATGGTGCTTCTGACGCGTGACGTAAATTATCGAGTATTTTCGCCTCAGTAAAGTGAGGGGATGCAATTTTGCTGCTCTTTTTTTGCAACGTCCGTATCTGTGTGTGTTTTTTTTTTTAGTTATTGTCCTATTTTTCCTTTTCTCTATTTACTATATTATTTACTCCTTTTTTGCTTTCTTTTGCAATGTGCGTATCTATGTTTTTTTTTATATATTTATTTTCTTATATTTCTCTCTTTCCATGTTATTTACTCTTTTCTTTACTTTTTTACTTGTAAATATTTTTCCGTTCCAGAGCGAAAATTCAAGTTCGTGCCTTCGCCTTATGAATTTGCTGTCATTAGGATGTCTACGTCACCCGTGTTCACTCGACTACAGCGTGGTCTCTATTCATCACCTATATTGGTAAGTAGTAATGTATGAAATTGAGTTTTCATCGAGGACTGACGCTAATCTCACGAAAAGGAAATTAGATGAATATGAAAGTCGTAGAGTAAATTTTAATGAAATTTTGAATAACCCGATAGGAAGAACACCGAATATGAATTTTGATGAAAATTTAGATAATATGATTGATAGTAATTTTGTGGAGGAGTTTGGGCTATGGGATGTTGGGGCTCGGTGGGAGGATGTCCTCCGGGTTGTGCATTTGAATGCTCAAGGGCTGAATTCTTCCCTGGATGATATACAGCTTATATGTAAGAATTCTCGCCCTGGAATTATTGGATTATGTGAAACTTTTTTAAATGAAAAGAACCAGCTACTTATGGATATACCCGGATATAATTCAATATTTCTAAATAGAAAGATAGCAAAAAAGGGGGGGCTAGGATTTTATGTATTGAGTAATCTGGCAGTTGTAAGAAGAGATGATCTGTCTATAAACATTGAACGGGTATTTGAATCTCTGTTCATAGAATTGGCTACTAGCTCCAATGAAAAGATAATAATTGGCGAAATATACAGATCTCCAAGCGGATCAATGAAACAATTTATGGAAATATTAGAGATTGTTCTTGGGAAAGTATTGTCTGAAAAGGCAGAAATAATTTTAATGGGTGATTTTAACGCTGACATGATGGATATGTCATCGAGTCAGGCTTGTGATATACTGGCACTAGTAATCTCGTCTGGGTTAACTCCCTGTATAAATATCCCTACACGAATTTCAAACCAATCTGCAACCTTAATTGACAATGTGTTCTCATCTATACATTCTGTAAAAAATGAAGTGCTACTATCAGATACATCGGATCATTTTCCAGTAGGAGTTTTACTTCCACTCCCCCGGTCTGCCCGCCGAATAGTCCCTGATAATAAACCAAGATTCCGATATACACCAGGAAACATCGAAAAGCTCAAAGATGATTTATTCACTACGTCATGGGAGTTTACAATACCTGAGAGGGTGAGCTTAGAAAATTATAATAAGGCTTTTGATTTTTTTTATGAAACAGTAAAGAAGAAATTTATCCACCATTGCCGAACACCCCAACCAAGTCTTTCTAAGAGATCAACACCCATAGCCCCATGGACTACAGCTGGAATACTAAAGTCAATAAAGAGAAAACAGAACCTTTGGAAAGAGTATAGGAACAGACCAAGTGAAGCTAAATTAGAGACTTTTAAACTATACCGGAAAATGCTTAAAACTCTGATTCGAAAAGCTAAAATTACATATTTTTCCCGAAGGTTTGCGGATTGCGGCAAAAATATTAAGAAAACTTGGGATGTAATTAAGGAAGTTACGCAACCATCGGCAAGACCTAGAAAGCTCCCTAAATCACTTAGTGTTCAGAATCAGCTTTTCTTGGATGAAGACCAAGTACGACATCAGATGACTAAATTTTTTGCTGAGATTGGGAAAACAACGGCGTTAGGTGTGGTTCCTTCTTCAAGTTCTAGAACTTGGAAGCAGTTCCTCGGTCCTTCCTGTGTAAAGTCAATGGTTCTTGAGTCAGTTACGGAGCAGGAACTGATAACAATAATTTCGTCATTGAAAAATTCTTCATCTGGATTCGACCAAATTCCGGCCAAATTAATCAAACAGATTCTTCCCTCAATTATTACACCACTGTGCCACTTAGTTAACCAGTCATTCAAGCTCGGAATATTCCCTCAGCGTCTCAAGTTGGCACGAGTGATAGCACTATTTAAAGGAGGTGACCAGGAGGACCCGGAGAACTATAGGCCTATATCTCTTCTGTCCGTCTTTTCTAAAATATTTGAAAAGGCTATGCTAAAGCGTTTGCTGAGTTTCCTAGACGCGAAGAAGTTTTTTCATCGGCACCAATTTGGTTTTCGGGAGAAGTGCTCAACAGAACACGCATGTAATATGCTTCTTCATTTTGTACGACAGTCTTTAGACTTCGGCCTTATACCTGCGGCAATATTCCTTGATGTGAAGAAAGCTTTTGACAGCCTCACACACGAGATACTTATTGGTAAGTTGTCGCATCAAGGCGTTCGTGGAGAAGCTCTGTCCTGGTTTTCTTCATTCCTAACTGGCCGATCCATTGCAGTTGAAGCTTCTGATGAGCATATTCCAGTCGAATATGGAGTGCCACAAGGCTCAGTTCTTGGGCCATCCCTTTTCCTCATATATGTCAACGACCTCTATCGACTATTTAGCAACCCACGATCTGATTTCTGTTGTCATTTGTGCCAGAAAGGAGATGCTGTGGTTGAAGCCTTGGATACGCCTGGTCAACATGAAGAACTCTTTGCATTCGCCGACGACACCACCCTGGGGGCTGCAGCACCTGATGAATCATCTCTTATCCTCAAGCTACAATTGATGGCAGAAAATATATATCGTTGGTTTGATGCAAATTTGTTAGCTTTGAATGTAAAAAAATCGTTTCTTCTTATATTCTCCCGCATAGGCAAAAGCTGCCCTACAGTGACAGAGCTTAAAACATCTAAGGGATCCATATCCCGCCCAGCTGACCGGTTTATTCGATTCCTTGGGATACTTCTGGATGAAAATCTATCTTTCAAACGGCATACTGAGTCAATGAGATTAAAGGTTTCTCGAGGCCTTGGAATTATTCGAAAGCTGAAGCGAGTCTTTCCTTTCTCTATCCTTCGTCTATTATATTTCTCTCTTATTTACCCTTATTTATGCTACTGCTCGTCAGTGTGGATGTCAACATTTCCATCTGTACTTACACCTTTACATAATCTCCAACTGAAAGCAGCAAAAGTTCTTCAGTCTACCACCCATATTTCTGTTGAACTTCTGAAGATTAAAGATATTCATACATTACACCTCTCTTTCATTGCGTTTCAGTATTTCCGTGGAGACCTTCCATCAAGTTTTTCCGGGCTTTTTGAAATTGTTCGAAATGTCAGTCCTTATGAAACTAGAAACAAGGATGATGTGCTAGTGCCATCCACCCCTGCAGTGCGCTCGGACTTTGGTCTGATAGTTGCTGTCGGACGTGCCTGGAATTCCATTCCTGTTGGGATTCGACGGTCCTGTACCATAGGATCCTTCAGGAAACGGTTGAAGAATTTTTTAATCAAAAAAAAATAATTTAAATTATAATATTGATCAGTTATTTATATTGTTTAGTTATCAAGATTTAATTTATTTATTTAATTATTTAGATTGAATTTATTTATTTAGATTTGGGTGGTGTGAGTGTTGGATCCTCGATGTATATATATTTTTTTATTTTTATTTATTTTTTGTAAGTAGGTGGTGCGGAGACCGGTTGTACTCGGGTGAGGATTGGTGAGTAGACTCTAAATATATTTTAAGTGTGAATGTAATTAATAGTTATTTATGTTTTGTTTTGTTGTTTTTTTTCCCAAATAACGGGCCATTGAGCCCTTTGGGATATTTTTTGTTTATAAATGGATGGATATTGGTAATAAAAGGAACTTGAACTTGAACTTGAACTTGAACATACGAACTAGTGCTATTCTATTGATTCTATTAGAATCAAACAGAAAGTTTGATTCTAGATTCAAATAGATTTGAATCTATATATTGAATAGTGAAAAAGTCTTTTCTAAAATGACGTCTTGCATATGACTCATAGAAATAGTAGATAGACTAGCTAGAATCAATAGATTAGAATTCTAGAACCATATGCAAGACGTCACATACGAACTAGTGCTATTCTATTGATTCTATTAGAATCAAACAGAAAGTTTGATTCTAGATTCAAATAGATTTGAATCTATTTATTGAATAGTGAAAAAGTCTTTTCTAAAATGACGTCTTGCATATGACTCATAGAAATTGTAGATAGACTAGCTAGAATCAAACTTTCACTGTTCTATCTACTATTGATTCTAGCTGGTCTAGAATCAATAGATTAGAATTCTAGAACCATATTCAAGACGTCACAGACGAACTAGTGCTATTCTATTGATTCTATTAGAATCAAACAGAAAGTTTGATTCTAGATTCAAATAGATTTGAATCTATTTATTGAATAGTGAAAAAGTCTTTTCTAAAATGACGTCTTGCATATGACTCATAGAAATAGTAGATAGACTAGCTAGAATCAATAGATTAGAATTCTAGAACCATATGCAAGACGTCACATACGAACTAGTGCTATTCTATCGATTCTATTAGAATCAAACAGAAAGTTTGATTCTAGATTCAAATAGATTTGAATCTATTTATTGAATAGTGAAAAAGTCTTTTCTAAAATGACGTCTTGCATATGACTCATAGAAATAGTAGATAGACTAGCTAGAATCAAACTTTCACTGTTCTATCTACTATTGATTCTAGCTGGTCTAGAATCAATAGATTAGAATTCTTGAACCATATGCAAGACTTCACATACGAACTAGTGCTATTCTATTGATTCTATTAGAATCAAACAGAAAGTTTGATTTTACATTCAAATAGATTTGAATCTATTTATTGAATAGTGAAAAGTCTTTTCTAAAATGACGTCTTGCATATGACTGATAGAAATAGTAGATAGACTAGCTAGAATCAAACTTTCACTGTTCTATCTACTTTTTTTTGTAGCTGGTCTAGAATCAATAGATTAGAATTCTAGAACCATATGCAAGACGTCACATACGAACTAGTGCTATTCTATTGATTCTATTAGAATCAAACAGAAAGTTTGATTCTAGATTCAAATAGATTTGAATCTATTTATTGAATAGTGAAAAAGTCTTTTCGAAAATGACGTCTTGCATATGACTCATAGAAATAGTAGATAGACTAGCTAGAACCAATAGATTAGAATTCTAGAACCATATGCAAGACGTCACATACGAACTAGTGCTATTCTATTGATTCTATTAGAATCAAACAGAAAGTTTGATTCTAGATTCAAATAGATTTGAATCTATTTATTGAATAGTGAAAAAGTCTTTTCTAAAATGATGTCTTGCATATGACTCATAGAAATAGTAGATAGACTAGCTAGAATCAATAGATTAGAATTCTAGAACCATATGCAAGACGTCACATACGAACTAGTGCTATTCTATTGATTCTATTAGAATCAAACAGAAAGTTTGATTCTAGATTCAAATAGATTTGAATCTATTTATTGAATAGTGAAAAAGTCTTTTCTGAAATGACGTCTTGCATATGACTCATAGAAATAGTAGATAGACTAGCTAGAATCAAACTTTCACTGTTCTATCTACTATTGATTCTAGCTGGTCTAGAATCAATAGATTAGAATTCTAGAACCATATGCAAGACGTCACATACGAACTAGTGCTATTCTATTGATTCTATTAGAATCAAACAGAAAGTTTGATTCTAGATTCAAATAGATTTGAATCTATTTATTGAATAGTGAAAAAGTCTTTTCTAAAATGATGTCTTGCATATGACTCATAGAAATAGTAGATAGACTAAGCTAGAATCAATAGATTAGAATTCTAGAACCATATGCAAGACGTCGCATACGAACTAGTGCTATTCTATTGATTCTATTAGAATCAAACAGAAAGTTTGATTCTAGATTCAAATAGATTTGAATCTATTTATTGAATAGTGAAAAAGTCTTTTCTGAAATGACGTCTTGCATATGACTCATAGAAATAGTAGATAGACTAGCTAGAATCAAACTTTCACTGTTCTATCTACTATTGATTCTAGCTGGTCTAGAATCAATAGATTAGAATTCTAGAACCATATGCAAGACGTCACATACGAACTAGTGCTATTCTATTGATTCTATTAGAATCAAACAGAAAGTTTGATTCTAGATTCAAATAGATTTGAATCTATTTATTGAATAGTGAAAAAGTCTTTTCTAAAATGACATCTTGCATATGACTCATACAAATAGTAGATAGACTAGCTAGAATCAATAGATTAGAATTCTAGAACCATATGCAAGACGTCACATACGAACTAGTGCTATTCTATTGATTCTATTAGAATCAAACAGAAAGTTTGATTCTAGATTCAAATAGATTTGAATCTATTTATTGAATAGTGAAAAAGTCTTTTCTAAAATGACATCTTGCATATGACTCATAGAAATAGTAGATAGACTAGCTAGAATCAATAGATTAGAATTCTAGAACCATATGCAAGACGTCACATACGAACTAGTGCTATTCTATTGATTCTATTAGAATCAAACAGAAAGTTTGATTCTAGATTCAAATAGCTTTGAATCTATTTATTGAATAGTGAAAAAGTCTTTTCTAAAATGACGTCTTGCATATGACTCATAGAAATAGTAGATAGACTAGCTAGAATCAAACTTTCACTGTTCTATCTACTACTGATTCTAGCTGGTCTAGAATCAATAGATTAGAATTCTAGAACCATGTGCAAGACGTCACATACGAACTAGTGCTATTCTATTGATTCTATTAGAATCAAACAGAAAGTTTGATTCTAGATTCAAATAGATTTGAATCTATTTATTAAATAGTGAAAAAGTCTTTTCTAAAATGACGTCTTGCATATGACTCATAGAAATAGTAGATAGACTAGCTAGAATCAATAGATTAGAATTCTAGAGCCATATGCAAGACGTCACATACGAACTAGTGCTATTCTATTGATTCTATTAGAATCAAACAGAAAGTTTGATTCTAGATTCAAATAGATTTGAATCTATTTATTGAATAGTGAAAAAGTCTTTTCTAAAATGACGTCTTGCATATGACTCATAGAAATAGAAGATAGACTAGCTAGAATCAATAGATTAGAATTCTAGAACCATATGCAAGACGTCACATACGAACTAGTGCTATTCTATTGATTCTATTAGAATCAAACAGAAAGTTTGATTCTAGATTCAAATAGATTTGAATCTATTTATTGAATAGTGAAAAAGTCTTTTCTAAAATGACGTCTTGCATATGACTCATAGAAATAGTAGATAGACTAGCTAGAATCAAACTTTCACTGTTCTATCTACTATTGATTCTAGCTGGTTTAGAATCAATAGATTAGAATTCTAGAACCATATGCAAGACGTCACATACGAACTAGTGCTATTCTATTGATCCTATTAGAATCAAACAGAAAGTTTGATTCTAGATTCAAATAGATTTGAATCTATTTATTGAATAGTGAAAAAGTCTTTTCTAAAATAACGTCTTGCATATGACTCATAGAAATAGTAGATAGACTAGCTAGAATCAATAGATTAGAATTCTAGAACCATATGCAAGACGTCACATACGGACTAGTGCTATTCTATTGATTCTATTAGAATCAAACAGAAAGTTTGATTCTAGATTCAAATAGATTTGAATCTATTTATTGAATAGTGAAAAAGTCTTTTCTAAAATGACATCTTGCATATGACTCATAGAAATAGTAGATAGACTAGCTAGAATCAATAGATTAGAATTCTAGAACCATATGCAAGACGTCACATACGAACTAGTGCTATTCTATTGATTCTATTAGAATCAAACAGAAAGTTTGATTCTAGATTCAAATAGATTTGAATCTATTTATTGAATAGTGAAAAAGTCTTTTCTAAAATGACGTCTTGCATATGACTCATAGAAATAGTAGATAGACTAGCTAGAATCAAACTTTCACTGTTCTATCTACTATTGATTCTAGCTGGTCTAGAATCAATAGATTAGAATTCTAGAACCATATGCAAAACGTCACATACGAACTAGTGCTATTCTATTGATTCTATTAGAATCAAACAGAAAGTTTGATTCTAGATTCAAATAGATTTGAATCTATTTATTGAATAGTGAAAAAGTCTTTTCTAAAATGACATCTTGCATATGACTCATAGAAATAGTAGATAGACTAGCTAGAATCAATAGATTAGAATTCTCGAACCATATGCAAGACGTCACATACGAACTAGTGCTATTCTATTGATTCTATTAGAATCAAACAGAAAGTTTGATTCTAGATTCAAATAGATTTGAATCTATTTATTGAATAGTGAAAAAGTCTTTTCTAAAATGACGTCTTGCATATGACTCATAGAAATAGTAGATAGACTAGCTAGAATCAAACTTTCACTGTTCTATCTACTACTGATTCTAGCTGGTCTAGAATCAATAGATTAGAATTCTAGAACCATGTGCAAGACGTCACATACGAACTAGTGCTATTCTATTGATTCTATTAGAATCAAACAGAAAGTTTGATTCTAGATTCAAATAGATTTGAATCTATTTATTAAATAGTGAAAAAGTCTTTTCTAAAATGACGTCTTGCATATGACTCATAGAAATAGTAGATAGACTAGCTAGAATCAATAGATTAGAATTCTAGAGCCATATGCAAGACGTCACATACGAACTAGTGCTATTCTATTGATTCTATTAGAATCAAACAGAAAGTTTGATTCTAGATTCAAATAGATTTGAATCTATTTATTGAATAGTGAAAAAGTCTTTTCTAAAATGACGTCTTGCATATGACTCATAGAAATAGAAGATAGACTAGCTAGAATCAATAGATTAGAATTCTAGAACCATATGCAAGACGTCACATACGAACTAGTGCTATTCTATTGATTCTATTAGAATCAAACAGAAAGTTTGACTCTAGATTCAAATAGATTTGAATCTATTTATTGAATAGTGAAAAAGTCTTTTCTAAAATGACGTCTTGCATATGACTCATAGAAATAGTAGATAGACTAGCTAGAATCAAACTTTCACTGTTCTATCTACTATTGATTCTAGCTGGTCTAGAATCAATAGATTAGAATTCTAGAACCATATGCAAGACGTCACATACGAACTAGTGCTATTCTATTGATTCTATTAGAATCAAACAGAAAGTTTGATTCTAGATTCAAATAGATTTGAATCTATTTATTGAATAGTGAAAAAGTCTTTTCTAAATGACGTCTTGCATATGACTCATAGAAATAGTAGATAGACTAGCTAGAATCAATAGATTAGAATTCTAGAACCATATGCAAGACGGCATATACGAACTAGTGCTATTCTATTGATTCTATTAGAATCAAACAGAAAGTTTGATTCTAGATTCAAATAGATTTGAATCTATTTATTGAATAGTGAAAAAGTCTTTTCTAAAATGACGTCTTGCATATGACTCATAGAAATAGTAGATAGACTAGCTAGAATCAAACTTTCACTGTTCTATCTACTATTGATTCTAGCTGGTCTAGAATCAATAGATTTGAATTCTAGAACCATATGCAAGACGTCACATACGAACTAGTGCTATTCTATTGATTCTATTAGAATCAAACAGAAAGTTTGATTCTAGATTCAAATAAAATTGAATCTATTTATTGAATAGTGAAAAAGTCTTTTCTAAAATGACATCTTGCATATGACTCATAGAAATAGTAGATAGACTAGCTAGAATCAATAGATTAGAATTCTAGA
Organism: Artemia franciscana; assembly: GCF_032884065.1. Lineage (NCBI taxonomy): Eukaryota > Metazoa > Arthropoda > Branchiopoda > Anostraca > Artemiidae > Artemia > Artemia franciscana. The sequence goes on from NW_027063801.1 coordinate 12,563, forward strand.
ACCATATGCAAGACGTCACATACGAACTAGTGCTATTCTATTGATTCTATTAGAAACAAACAGAAAGTTTGATTCTAGATTCAAATAGATTTGAATCTATTTATTGAATAGTGAAAAAGTCTTTTCTAAAATGACGTCTTGCATATGACTCATAGAAATAGTAGATAGACTAACTAGAATCAAACTTTCACTGTTCTATCTACTATTGATTCTAGCTGGTCTAGAATCAATAGATTGGAATTCCAGAACCATATGCAAGACGTCACATACGAACTAGTGCTATTCTATTGATTCTATTAGAATCAAACAGAAAGTTTGATTCTAGATTCAAATAGATTTGAATCTATTTATTGAATAGTGAAAAAGTCTTTTCTAAAATGACGTCTTGCATATGACTCATAGAAATAGTAGATAGACTAGCTAGAATCAAACTTTCACTGTTCTATCTACTACTGATTCTAGCTGGTCTAGAATCAATAGATTAGAATTCTAGAACCATGTGCAAGACGTCACATACGAACTAGTGCTATTCTATTGATTCTATTAGAATCAAACAGAAAGTTTGATTCTAGATTCAAATAGATTTGAATCTATTTATTAAATAGTGAAAAAGTCTTTTCTAAAATGACGTCTTGCATATGACTCATAGAAATAGTAGATAGACTAGCTAGAATCAATAGATTAGAATTCTAGAGCCATATGCAAGACGTCACATACGAACTAGTGCTATTCTATTGATTCTATTAGAATCAAACAGAAAGTTTGATTCTAGATTCAAATAGATTTGAATCTATTTATTGAATAGTGAAAAAGTCTTTTCTAAAATGACGTCTTGCATATGACTCATAGAAATAGAAGATAGACTAGCTAGAATCAATAGATTAGAATTCTAGAACCATATGCAAGACGTCACATACGAACTAGTGCTATTCTATTGATTCTATTAGAATCAAACAGAAAGTTTGATTCTAGATTCAAATAGATTTGAATCTATTTATTGAATAGTGAAAAAGTCTTTTCTAAAATGACGTCTTGCATATGACTCATAGAAATAGTAGATAGACTAGCTAGAATCAAACTTTCACTGTTCTATCTACTATTGATTCTAGCTGGTCTAGAATCAATAGATTAGAATTCTAGAACCATATGCAAGACCTCACATTCGAACTAGTGCTATTCTATTGATTCTATTAGAATCAAACAGAAAGTTTGATTCTAGATTCAAATAGATTTGAATCTATTTATTGAATAGTGAAAAAGTCTTTTCTAAAATGACGTCTTGCATATGACTCATAGAAATAGTAGATAGACTAGCTAGAATCAATAGATTAGAATTCTAGAACCATATGCAAGACGTCATATACGAACTAGTGCTATTCTATTGATTCTATTAGAATCAAACAGAAAGTTTGATTCTAGATTCAAATAGATTTGAATCTATTTATTGAATAGTGAAAAAGTCTTTTCTAAAATGACGTCTTGCATATGACTCATAGAAATAGTAGATAGACTAGCTAGAATCAAACTTTCACTGTTCTATCTACTATTGATTCTAGCTGGTCTAGAATCAATAGATTTGAATTCTAGAACCATATGCAAGACGTCACATACGAACTAGTGCTATTCTATTGATTCTATTAGAATCAAACAGAAAGTTTGATTCTAGATTCAAATAAAATTGAATCTATTTATTGAATAGTGAAAAAATCTTTTCTAAAATGACGTCTTGCATATGACTCATAGAAATAGTAGATAGACTAGCTAGAATCAATAGATTAGAATTCTAGAACCATATGCAAGACGTCACATACGAACTAGTGCTATTCTATTGATTCTATTAGAATCAAACAGAAAGTTTGATTCTAGATTCAAATAGATTTGAATCTATTTATTGAATAGTGAAAAAGTCTTTTCTAAAATGACGTCTTGCATATGACTCATAGAAATAGTAGATAGACTAGCTAGAATCAAACTTTCACTGTTCTATCTACTATTGATTCTAGCTGGTCTAGAATCAATAGATTGGAATTCTAGAACCATATGCAAGACATCACATACGAACAAAAGCTATTCTATTGATTCTATTAGAATCAAACAGAAAGTTTGATTCTAGATTCAAATAGACTTGAATCTATTTATTGAATAGTGAAAAAGTCTTTTCTAAAATGACGTCTTGCATATGACTCATAGAAATAGTAGATAGACTAGCTAGAATCAATAGATTAGAATTCTAGAACCATATGTAAGACGTCATATACGAACTAGTGTTATTCTATTGATTCTATTAGAATCAAACAGAAAGTTTGATTCTAGATTCAAATAGATTTGAATCTATTTATTGAATAGTGAAAAAGTCTTTTCTAAAATTACGTCTTGCATATGACTCATAGAAATAGTAGATAGATTAGCTAGGATCAAACTTTCACTTTTCTATCTACTATTGATTCTAGCTGGTCTAGAATCAATAGATTAGAATTCTAGAACCATATGCAAGACGTCACATACGAACTAGTGCTATTCTATTGATTCTAATAGAATGAAACAGAAAGTTTGATTCTAGATTCAAATAGATTTGAATCTATTTATTGAATAGTGAAAAAGTCTTTTCTAAAATGACGTCTTGCATATGACTCATAGAAATAGTAGATAGACTAGCTAGAATCAATAGATTAGAATTCTAGAACCATATGCAAGACTTCACATACGAACTAGTGCTATTCTATTGATTCTATTAGAATCAAACAGAAAGTTTGATTCTAGATTCAAATAGATTTGAATCTATTTATTGTATAGTGAAAAAGTCTTTTCTAAAATGACGTCTTGCATATGACTCATAGAAATAGTATACAGACTAGCTAGAGTCAATAGATTAGAATTCTAGAACCATATGCAAGACGTCACATACGAACTAGTGCTATTCTATTAATTCTATTAGAATCAAACAGAAAGTTTGATTCTAGATTCAAATAGATTTGAATCTATTTATTGAATAGTGAAAAAGTCTTTTCTAAAATGACGTCTTGCATATGACTCATAGAAATAGCAGATAGACTAGCTAGAATCAAACTTTCGCTGTTCTATCTACTATTGATTCTAGCTGGTCTAGAATCAATAGATTAGAATTCTAGAACCATATTCAAGACGTCACATACGAACTATTGCTATTCTATTGATTCTATTAGAATCAAACAGAAAGTTTGATTCTAGATTCAAATAGATTTGAATCTATTTATTGAATAGTGAAAAAGTCTTTTCTAAAATGACGTCTTGCATATGACTCATATAAATAGTAGATAGACTAGCTAGAATCAATAGATTAGAATTCTAGAACCATATGCAAGACGTCACATACGAACTAGTGCTATTCTATTGATTCTATTAGAATCAAACAGAAAGTTTGATTCTAGATTCAAATAGATTTGAATCTATTTATTGAATAGTGAAAAAGTGTTTTCTAAAATGACGTCTTGCATATGACTCATAGAAATAGTAGATAGACTAGCTAGAATCAAACTTTCACTGTTCTATCTACTATTGATTCTAGCTGGTCTAGAATCAATAGATTAGAATTCTAGAACCATATGCAAGACGTCACATACGAACTAGTGCTATTCTATTGATTCTATTAGAATCAAACAGAAAGTTTGATTCTACATTCAAATAGATTTGAATCTATTTATTGAATAGTGAAAAAGTCTTTTCTAAAATGACGTCTTGCATATGACTCATAGAAATAGTAGATAGACTAGCTAGAATCAAACTTTCACTGTTCTATCTACTATTGATTGTAGCTGGTCTAGAATCAATAGATTAGAATTCTAGAACCATATGCAAGACGTCACATACGAACTAGTGCTATTCTATTGATTCTATTAGAATCAAACAGAAAGTTTGATTCTAGATTCAAATAGATTTGAATCTATTTATTGAACAGTGAAAAAGTCTTTTCTAAAATGACGTCTTGCATATGACTCATAGAAATAGTAGATAGACTAGCTAGAATCAAACTTTCACTGTTCTATCTACTATTAATTCTAGCTGGTCTAGAATCAATAGATTAGAATTCTAGAACCATATGCAAGACGTCACATACGAACTAGTGCTATTCTATTGATTCTATTAGAATCAAACAGAAAGTTTGATTCTAGATTCAAATAGATTTGAATCTATTTATTGAATAGTGAAAAAGTCTTTTCTAAAATGACGTCTTACATATGACTCATAGAAATAGCAGATAGACTAGCTAGAATCAAACTTTCGCTGTTCTATCTACTATTGATTCTAGCTGGTCTAGAATCAATAGATTAGAATTCTAGAACCATATTCAAGACGTCACATACGAACTAGTGCTATTCTATTGATTCTATTAGAATCAAACAGAAAGTTTGATTCTAGATTCAAATATATTTGAATCTATATATTGAATAGTGAAAAAGTCTTTTCTAAAATGACGTCTTGCATATGACTCATAGAAATAGTAGATAGACTAGCTAGAATCAATAGATTAGAATTCTAGAACCATATGCAAGACGTCACATACGAACTAGTGCTATTCTATTGATTCTATTAGAATCAAATAGAAAGTTTGATTCTAGATTCAAATAGATTTGAATCTATTTATTGAATAGTGAAAAAGTCTTTTCTAAAATGACGTCTTGCATATGACTCATAGAAATAGTAGATAGACTAGCTAGAATCAAACTTTCACTGTTCTATCTACTATTGATTCTAGCTGGTCTAGAATCAATAGATTAGAATTCTAGAACCATATTCAAGACGTCACAGACGAACTAGTGCTATTCTATTGATTCTATTAGAATCAAACAGAAAGTTTGATTCTAGATTCAAATAGATTTGAATCTATTTATTGAATAGTGAAAAAGTCTTTTCTAAAATGACGTCTTGCATATGACTCATAGAAATAGTAGATAGACTAGCTAGAATCAATAGATTAGAATTCTAGAACCATATGCAAGACGTCACATACGAACTAGTGCTATTCTATTGATTCTATTAGAATCAAACAGAAAGTTTGATTCTAGATTCAAATAGATTTGAATCTATTTATTGAATAGTGAAAAAGTCTTTTCTAAAATGACGTCTTGCATATGACTCATAGAAATAGTAGATAGACTAGCTAGAATCAAACTTTCACTGTTCTATCTACTATTGATTCTAGCTGGTCTAGAATCAATAGATTAGAATTCTTGAACCATATGCAAGACGTCACATACGAACTAGTGCTATTCTATTGATTCTATTAGAATCAAACAGAAAGTTTGATTCTACATTCAAATAGATTTGAATCTATTTATTGAATAGTGAAAAAATCTTTTCTAAAATGACGTCTTGCATATGACTCATAGAAATAGTAGATAGACTAGCTAGAATCAAACTTTCACTGTTCTATCTACTTTTTTTTGTAGCTGGTCTAGAATCAATAGATTAGAATTCTAGAACCATATGCAAGACGTCACATACGAACTAGTGCTATTCTATTGATTCTATTAGAATCAAACAGAAAGTTTGATTCTAGATTCAAATAGATTTGAATCTATTTATTGAATAGTGAAAAAGTCTTTTCTAAAATGACGTCTTGCATATGACTCATAGAAATAGTAGATAGACTAGCTAGAACCAATAGATTAGAATTCTAGAACCATATGCAAGACGTCACATACGAACTAGTGCTATTCTATTGATTCTATTAGAATCAAACAGAAAGTTTGATTCTAGATTCAAATAGATTTGAATCTATTTATTGAATAGTGAAAAAGTCTTTTCTAAAATGATGTCTTGCATATGACTCATAGAAATAGTAGATAGACTAGCTAGAATCAATAGATTAGAATTCTAGAACCATATGCAAGACGTCACATACGAACTAGTGCTATTCTATTGATTCTATTAGAATCAAACAGAAAGTTTGATTCTAGATTCAAATAGATTTGAATCTATTTATTGAATAGTGAAAAAGTCTTTTCTGAAATGACGTCTTGCATATGACTCATAGAAATAGTAGATAGACTAGCTAGAATCAAACTTTCACTTTTCTATCTACTATTGATTCTAGCTGGTCTAGAATCAATAGATTAGAATTCTAGAACCATATGCAAGACGTCACATACGAACTAGTGCTATTCTATTGATTCTATTAGAATCAAACAGAAAGTTTGATTCTAGATTCAAATAGATTTGAATCTATTTATTGAATAGTGAAAAAGTCTTTTCTAAAATGATGTCTTGCATATGACTCATAGAAATAGTAGATAGACTAGCTAGAATCAATAGATTAGAATTCTAGAACCATATGCAAGACGTCACATACGAACTAGTGCTATTCTATTGATTCTATTAGAATCAAACAGAAAGTTTGATTCTAGATTCAAATAGATTTGAATCTATTTATTGAATAGTGAAAAAGTCTTTTCTAAAATGACGTCTTGCATATGACTCATAGAAATAGAAGATAGACTAGCTAGAATCAATAGATTAGAATTCTAGAACCATATGCAAGACGTCACATACGAACTAGTGCTATTCTATTGATTCTATTAGAATCAAACAGAAAGTTTGATTCTAGATTCAAATAGATTTGAATCTATTTATTGAATAGTGAAAAAGTCTTTTCTAAAATGACGTCTTGCATATGACTCATAGAAATAGTAGATAGACTAGCTAGAATCAAACTTTCACTGTTCTATCTACTATTGATTCTAGCTGGTTTAGAATCAATAGATTAGAATTCTAGAACCATATGCAAGACGTCACATACGAACTAGTGCTATTCTATTGATTCTATTAGAATCAAACAGAAAGTTTGATTCTAGATTCAAATAGATTTGAATCTATTTATTGAATAGTGAAAAAGTCTTTTCTAAAATGACGTCTTGCATATGACTCATAGAAATAGTAGATAGACTAGCTAGAATCAATAGATTAGAATTCTAGAACCATATGCAAGACGTCACATACTAACTAGTGCTATTCTATTGATTCTATTAGAATCAAACAGAAAGTTTGATTCTAGATTCAAATAGATTTGAATCTATTTATTGAATAGTGAAAAAGTCTTTTCTAAAATGACATCTTGCATATGACTCATAGAAATAGTAGATAGACTAGCTAGAATCAATAGATTAGAATTCTAGAACCATATGCAAGACGTCACATACGAACTAGTGCTATTCTATTGATTCTATTAGAATCAAACAGAAAGTTTGATTCTAGATTCAAATAGATTTGAATCTATTTATTGAATAGTGAAAAAGTCTTTTCTAAAATGACGTCTTGCATATGACTCATAGAAATAGTAGATAGACTAGCTAGAATCAAACTTTCACTGTTCTATCTACTACTGATTCTAGCTGGTCTAGAATCAATAGATTAGAATTCTAGAACCATGTGCAAGACGTCACATACGAACTAGTGCTATTCTATTGATTCTATTAGAATCAAACAGAAAGTTTGATTCTAGATTCAAATAGATTTGAATCTATTTATTAAATAGTGAAAAAGTCTTTTCTAAAATGACGTCTTGCATATGACTCATAGAAATAGTAGATAGACTAGCTAGAATCAATAGATTAGAATTCTAGAGCCATATGCAAGACGTCACATACGAACTAGTGCTATTCTATTGATTCTATTAGAATCAAACAGAAAGTTTGATTCTAGATTCAAATAGATTTGAATCTATTTATTGAATAGTGAAAAAGTCTTTTCTAAAATGATGTCTTGCATATGACTCATAGAAATAGTAGATAGACTAGCTAGAATCAATAGATTAGAATTCTAGAACCATATACAAGACGTCACATACGAACTAGTGCTATTCTATTGATTCTATTAGAATCAAACAGAAAGTTTGATTCTAGATTCAAATAGATTTGAATCTATTTATTGAATAGTGAAAAAGTCTTTTCTAAAATGACGTCTTGCATATGACTCATAGAAATAGTAGATAGACTAGCTAGAATCAAACTTTCACTGTTCTATCTACTATTGATTCTAGCTGGTCTAGAATCAATAGATTAGAATTCTAGAACCATATGCAAGACGTCACATACGAACTAGTGCTATTCTATTGATTCTATTAGAATCAAACAGAAAGTTTGATTCTAGATTCAAATAGATTTGAATCTATTTATTGAATAGTGAAAAAGTCTTTTCTAAAATGACGTCTTGCATATGACTCATAGAAATAGTAGATAGACTAGCTAGAATCAATAGATTAGAATTCTAGAACCATATGCAAGACGTCATATACGAACTAGTGCTATTCTATTGATTCTATTAGAATCAAACAGAAAGTTTGATTCTAGATTCAAATAGATTTGAATCTATTTATTGAATAGTGAAAAAGTCTTTTCTAAAATGACGTCTTGCATATGACTCATAGAAATAGTAGATAGACTAGCTAGAATCAAACTTTCACTGTTCTATCTACTATTGATTCTAGCTGGTCTAGAATCAATAGATTAGAATTCTAGAACCATATGCAAGACGTCACATACGAACTAGTGCTATTCTATTGATTCTATTAGAATCAAACAGAAAGTTTGATTCTAGATTCAAATAAAATTGAATCTATTTATTGAATAGTGAAAAAGTCTTTTCTAAAATGACGTCTTGCATATGACTCATAGAAATAGTAGATAGACTAGCTAGAATCAATAGATTAGAATTCTAGAACCATATGCAAGACGTCACATACGAACTAGTGCTATTCTATTGATTCTATTAGAATCAAACAGAAAGTTTGATTCTAGATTCAAATAGATTTGAATCTATTTATTGAATAGTGAAAAAGTCTTTTCTAAAATGACGTCTTGCATATGACTCATAGAAATAGTAGATAGACTAGCTAGAATCAAACTTTCACTGTTCTATCTACTATTGATTCTAGCTGGTCTAGAATCAATAGATTGGAATTCTAGAACCATATGAAAGACGTCACATACGAACTAGTGCTATTCTATTGATTCTATTAGAATCAAACAGAAAGTTTGATTCTAGATTCAAATAGATTTGAATCTATTTATTGAATAGTGAAAAAGTCTTTTCTAGAATGACGTCTTGCATATGACTCATAGAAATAGTAGATAGACTAGCTAGAATCAATAGATTAGAATTCTAGAACCATATGTAAGACGTCATATACGAACTAGTGTTATTCTATTGATTCTATTAGAATCAAACAGAAAGTTTGATTCTAGATTCAAATAGATTTGAATCTATTTATTGAATAGTGAAAAAGTCTTTTCTAAAATGACGTCTTGCATATGACTCATAGAAATAGTAGATAGACTAGCTAGAATCAATAGATTAGAATTCTAGAACCATATGTAAGACTTCACATACGAACTAGTGCTATTCTATTGATTCTATTAGAATCAAACAGAAAGTTTGATTCTAGATTCAAATAGATTTGAATCTATTTATTGTATAGTGAAAAAGTCTTTTCTAACATGACGTCTTGCATATGACTCATAGAAATAGTAGATAGACTAGCTAGAATCAAACTTTCACTGTTCTATCTACTATTGATTCTAGCTGGTCTAGAATCAATAGATTAGAATTCTAGAACCATATGCAAGACGTCACATACGAACTAGTGCTATTCTATTGATTCTATTAGAATCAAACAGAAAGTTTGATTCTACATTCAAATAGATTTGAATCTATTTATTGAATAGTGAAAAAGTCTTTTCTAAAATGACGTCTTGCATATGACTCATAGAAATAGTAGATAGACTAGCTAGAATCAAACTTTCACTGTTCTATCTACTATTGATTGTAGCTGGTCTAGAATCAATAGATTAGAATTCTAGAACCATATGCAAGACGTCACATACGAACTAGTGCTATTCTATTGATTCTATTAGAATCAAACAGAAAGTTTGATTCTAGATTCAAATAGATTTGAATCTATTTATTGAATAGTGAAAAAGTCTTTTCTAAAATGACGTCTTGCATATGACTCATAGAAATAGTAGATAGACTAGCTAGAATCAATAGATTAGAATTCTAGAACCATATGCAAGACGTCACATACGAACTAGTGCTATTCTATTGATTCTATTAGAATCAAACAGAAAGTTTGATTCTAGATTCAAATAGATTTGAATCTATTTATTGAACAGTGAAAAAGTCTTTTCTAAAATGACGTCTTGCATATGACTCATAGAAATAGTAGATGGACTAGCTAGAATCAAACTTTCACTGTTCTATCTACTATTAATTCTAGCTGGTCTAGAATCAATAGATTAGAATTCTAGAACCATATGCAAGACGTCACATACGAACTAGTGCTATTCTATTGATTCTATTAGAATCAAACAGAAAGTTTGATTCTACATTCAAATAGATTTGAATCTATTTATTGAATGGTGAAAAGTCTTTTCTAAAATGACGTCTTGCATATGACTCATAGAAATAGTAGATAGACTAGCTAGAATCAAACTTTCACTGTTCTATCTACTATTGATTCTAGCTGGTCTAGAATCAATAGATTAGAATTCTAGAACTATATGCAAGACGTCACATACGAACTAGTGCTTTTCTATTGATTCTATTAGAATCAAACAGAAAGTTTGATTCTAGATTCAAATAGATTTGAATCTATTTATTGAATAGTGAAAAAGTCTTTTCTAAAATGACGTCTTGCATATGACTCATAGAAATAGTAGATAGACTAGCTAGAATCAATAGATTAGAATTCTAGAGCCATATGCAAGACGTCACATACGAAATAGTGCTATTCTATTGATTCTATTAGAATCAAACAGAAAGTTTGATTCTAGATTCAAATAGATTTGAATCTATTTATTGAATAGTGAAAAAGTCTTTTCTAAAATGACGTCTTGCATATGACTCATAGAAATAGTAGATAGACTAGCTAGAATCAATAGATTAGAATTCTAGAGCCATATGCAAGACGTCACATACGAAATAGTGCTATTCTATTGATTCTATTAGAATCAAACAGAAAGTTTGATTCTAGATTCAAATAGATTTGAATCTATTTATTGAATAGTGAAAAAGTCTTTTCTAAAATGACGTCTTGCATATGACTCATAGAAATAGAAGATAGACTAGCTAGAATCAATAGATTAGAATTCTAGAACCATATGCAAGACGTCACATACGAACTAGTGCTATTCTATTGATTCTATTAGAATCAAACAGAAAGTTTGATTCTAGATTCAAATAGATTTGAATCTATTTATTGAATAGTGAAAAAGTCTTTTCTAAAATGACGTCTTGCATATGACTCATAGAAATAGTAGATAGACTAGCTAGAATCAAACTTTCACTGTTCTATCTACTATTGATTCTAGCTGGTCTAGAATCAATAGATTAGAATTCTAGAACCATATGCAAGACGTCACATACGAACTAGTGCTACTCTATTGATTCTATTAGAATCAAACAGAAAGTTTGATTCTAGATTCAAATAGATTTGAATCTATTTATTGAATAGTGAAAAAGTCTTTTCTAAAATGACGTCTTGCATATGACTCATAGAAATAGTAGATAGACTAGCTAGAATCAAACTTTCACTGTTCTATCTACTATTGATTCTAGCTGGTCTAGAATCAATAGATTAGAATTCTAGAACCATATGCAAGACGTCACATACGAACTAGTGCTTTTCTATTGATTCTATTAGAATCAAACAGAAAGTTTGATTCTAGATTCAAATAAATTGAATCTATTTATTGAATAGTGAAAAAGTCTTTTCTAAAATGACGTCTTGCATATGACTCATAGAAATAGTAGATAGACTAGCTAGAATCAATAGATTAGAATTCTAGAACCATATGCAAGACGTCACATACGAACTAGTGCTATTCTATTGATTCTATTAGAATCAAACAGAAAGTTTGATTCTAGATTCAAATAGATTCAAATAGATTTGAATCTATTTATTGAATAGCGAAAAAGTCTTTTCTAAAATGTTGTCTTGCATATGACTCATAGAAATAGTAGATAGACTAGCTAGAATCAAACTTTCACTGTTCTATCTACTATTGATTCTAGCTGGTCTAAAATCAATAGATTAGAATTCTAGAACCATATGCAAGACGTCACATACGAACTAGTGCTATTCTATTGATTCTATTAGAATCAAACAGAAAGTTTGATTCTAGATTCAAATAGATTTGAATCTATTTATTGAATAGTGAAAAAGTCTTTTCTAAAATGACGTCTTGCATATGACTCATAGAAATAGTAGATAGACTAGCTAGAATCAATAGATTAGAATTCTAGAACCATATGCAAGACGTCAAATACGAACTAGTGCTATTCTATTGATTCTATTAGAATCAAACACAAAGTTTGATTCTAGATTCAAATAGATTTGAATCTATTTATTGAATAGTGAAAAAGTCTTTTCTAAAATGACGTCTTGCATATGACTCATAGAAATAGTAGATAGACTAGCTAGAATCAAACTTTCACTGTTCTATCTACTATTGATTCTAGCTGGTCTAGAATCAATAGATTAGAATTCTAGAACCATATGCAAGACGTCACATACGAACTAGTGCTATTCTATTGATTCTATTAGAATCAAACAGAAAGTTTGATTCTAGATTCAAATAAAATTGAATCTATTTATTGAATAGTGAAAAAGTCTTTTCTAAAATGACGTCTTGCATATGACTCATAGAAATAGTAGATAGACTAGCTAGAATCAATAGATTAGAATTCTAGAACCATATGCAAGACGTCACATACGAACTAGTGCTATTCTATTGATTCTATTAGAATCAAACAGAAAGTTTGATTCTAGATTCAAATAGATTCAAATAGATTTGAATCTATTTATTGAATAGTGAAAAAGTCTTTTCTAAAATGACGTCTTGCATATGACTCATAGAAATAGTAGATAGACTAGCTAGAATCAAACTTTCACTGTTCTATCTACTATTGATTCTAGCTGGTCTAAAATCAATAGATTAGAATTCTAGAACCATATGCAAGACGTCACATACGAACTAGTGCTATTCTATTGATTCTATTAGAATCAAACAAAAAGTTTGATTCTAGATTCAAATAGATTTGAATCTATTTATTGAATAGTGAAAAAGTCTTTTCTAAAATGACGTCTTGCATATGACTCATAGAAATAGTAGATAGACTAGCTAGAATCAATAGATTAGAATTCTAGAACCATATGCAAGACGTCACATACGAACTAGTGCTATTCTATTGATTCTATTAGAATCAAACAGAAAGTTTGATTCTAGATTCAAATAGATTTGAATCTATTTATTGAATAGTGAAAAAGTCTTTTCTAAAATGACGTCTTGCATATGACTCATAGAAATAGCAGATAGACTAGCTAGAATCAAACTTTCGCTGTTCTATCTACTATTGATTCTAGCTGGTCTAGAATCAATAGATTAGAATTCTAGAACCATATTCAAGACGTCACATACGAACTATTGCTATTCTATTGATTCAATTAGAATCAAACAGAAAATTTGATTCTAGATTCAAATAGATTTGAATCTATTTATTGAATAGTGAAAAAGTCTTTTCTAAAATGACGTCTTGCATATGACTCATAGAAATAATAGATAGACTAGCTAGAATCAATAGATTAGAATTCTAGAACCATATGCAAGACGTCACATACGAACTAGTGCTATTCTATTGATTCTATTAGAATCAAACAGAAAGTTTGATTCTAGATTCAAATAGATTTGAATCTATTTATTGAATAGTGAAAAAGTGTTTTCTAAAATGACGTCTTGCATATGACTCATAGAAATAGTAGATAGACTAGCTAGAATCAAACTTTCACTGTTCTATCTACTATTGATTCTAGCTGGTCTAGAATCAATAGATTAGAATTCTAGAACCATATGCAAGACGTCACATACGAACTAGTGCTATTCTATTGATTCTATTAAAATCAAACAGAAAGTTTGATTCTACATTCAAATAGATTTGAATCTATTTATTGAATAGTGAAAAAGTCTTTTCTAAAATGACGTCTTGCATATGACTCATAGAAATAGTAGATAGACTAGCTAGAATCAAACTTTCACTGTTCTATCTACTATTGATTCTAGCTGGTCTAGAATCAATAGATTAGAATTCTAGAACCATATGCAAGACGTCACATACGAACTAGTGCTTTTTTATTGATTCTATTAGAATCAAACAGAAAGTTTGATTCTAGATTCAAATAGATTTGAATCTATTTATTGAATAGTGAAAAAGTCTTTTCTAAAATGACGTCTTGCATATGACTCATAGAAATAGTAGAAAGACTAGCTAGAATCAAACTTTTACTGTTCTATCTACTATTGATTCTAGCTGGTCTAGAATCAATAGATTAGAATTCTAGAACCATATGCAAGACGTCACATACGAACTAGTGCTATTCTATTGATTCTATTAGAATCAAACAGAAAGTTTGATTCTAGATTCAAATAAAATTGAATCTATTTATTGAATAGTGAAAAAGTCTTTTCTAAAATGACGTCTTGCATATGACTCATAGAAATAGTAGATAGACTAGCTAGAATCAATAGATTAGAATTCTAGAACCATATGCAAGACGTCACATACGAAATAGTGCTATTCTATTGATTCTATTAGAATCAAACAGAAAGTTTGATTCTAGATTCAAATAGATTCAAATAGATTTGAATCTATTTATTGAATAGTGAAAAAGTCTTTTCTAAAATGTCGTCTTGCATATGACTCATAGAAATAGTAGATAGACTAGCTAGAATCAAACTTTCACTGTTCTATCTACTATTGATTCTAGCTGGTCTAAAATCAATAGATTAGAATTCTAGAACCATACGCAAGACGTCACATACGAACTAGTGCTATTCTATTGATTCTATTAGAATCAAACAGAAAGTTTGATTCTAGATTCAAATAGATTTGAATCTATTTATTGAATAGTGAAAAAGTCTTTTCTAAAATGACGTCTTGCATATGACTCATAGAAATAGTAGATAGACTAGCTAGAATCAATAGATTAGAATTCTAGAACCATATGCAAGACGTCACATACGAACTAGTGCTATTCTATTGATTCTATTAGAATCAAACAGAAAGTTTGATTCTAGATTCAAATAGATTTGAATCTATTTATTGAATAGTGAAAAAGTCTTTTCTAAAATGACGTCTTGCATATGACTCATAGAAATAGCAGATAGACTAGCTAGAATCAAACTTTCGCTGTTCTATCTACTATTGATTCTAGCTGGTCTAGAATCAATAGATTAGAATTCTAGAACCATATTCAAGACGTCACATACGAACTATTGCTATTCTATTGATTCAATTAGAATTAAACAGAAAATTTGATTCTAGATTCAAATAGATTTGAATCTATTCATTGAATAGTGAAAAAGTCTTTTCTAAAATGACGTCTTGCATACGACTCATAGAAATAGTAGATAGACTAGCTAGAATCAATAGATTAGAATTCTAGAACCATATGCAAGACGTCACATACGAACTAGTGCTATTCTATTGATTCTATTAGAATCAAACAGAAAGTTTGATTCTAGATTCAAATAGATTTGAATCTATTTATTGAATAGTGAAAAAGTGTTTTCTAAAATGACGTCTTGCATATGACTCATAGAAATAGTAGATAGACTAGCTAGAATCAAACTTTCACTGTTTTATCTACTATTGATTCTAGCTGGTCTAGAATCAATAGATTAGAATTCTAGAACCATATGCAAGACGTCACATACGAACTAGTGATATTCTATTGATTCTATTAGAATCAAACAGAAAGTTTGATTCTACATTCAAATAGATTTGAATCTATTTATTGAATAGTGAAAAAGTCTTTTCTAAAATGACGTCTTGCATATGACTCATAGAAATAGTAGATAGACTAGCTAGAATCAAACTTTCACTGTTCTATCTACTATTGATTCTAGCTGGTCTAGAATCAATAGATTAGAATTCTAGAACCATATGCAAGACGTCACATACGAACTAGTGCTATTCTATTGATTCTATTAGAATCAAACAGAAAGTTTGATTCTAGATTCAAATAGATTTGAATCTATTTATTGAATAGTGAAAAAGTCTTTTCTAAAATGACATCTTGCATATGACTCATAGAAATAGTAGATAGACTAGCTAGAATCAATAGATTAGAATTCTAGAACCATATGCAAGACGTCACATACGAACTAGTGCTATTCTATTGATTCTATTAGAATCAAACAGAAAGTTTGATTCTAGATTCAAATAGATTTGAATCTATTTATTGAATAGTGAAAAAGTCTTTTCTAAAATGACGTCTTGCATATGACTCATAGAAATAGTAGATAGACTAGCTAGAATCAAACTTTCACTGTTCTATCTACTACTGATTCTAGCTGGTCTAGAATCAATAGATTAGAATTCTAGAACCATATGCAAGACGTCACATACGAACTAGTGCTATTCTATTGATTCTATTAGAATCAAACAGAAAGTTTGATTCTAGATTCAAATAGATTTGAATCTATTTATTGAATAGTGAAAAAGTCTTTTCTAAAATGACGTCTTGCATATGACTCATAGAAATAGTAGATAGACTAGCTAGAATCAATAGATTAGAATTCTAGAACCATATGCAAGACGTCACATACGAACTAGTGCTATTCTATTGATTCTATTAGAATCAAACAGAAAGTTTGATTCTAGATTCAAATAGATTTGAATCTATTTATTGAATAGTGAAAAAGTCTTTTCTAAAATGACGTCTTGCATATGACTCATAGAAATAGTAGATAGACTAGCTAGAATCAAACTTTCACTGTTCTATCTACTATTGATTCTAGCTGGTCTAGAATCAATAGATTAGAATTCTAAAACCATATGCAAGACGTCACATACGAACTAGTGCTATTATATTGATTCTATTAGAATCAAACAGAAAGTTTGATTCTAGATTCAAATAGATTTGAATCTATTTATTGAATAGTGAAAAGTCTTTTCTAAAATGATGTCTTGCATATGACTCATAGAAATAGTAGATAGACTAGCTAGAATCAATAGATTAGAATTCTAGAACCATATGCAAGACGTCACATACGAACTAGTGCTATTCTATTGATTCTATTAGAATCAAACAGAAAGTTTGATTCTAGATTCAAATAGATTTGAATCTATTTATTGAATAGTGAAAAAGTCTTTTCTAAGATGACGTCTTGCATATGACTCATAGAAATAGTAGATAGACTAGCTAGAATCAAACTTTCACTGTTCTATCTACTATTGATTCTAGCTGGTCTAGAATCAATAGATTAGAATTCTAGAACCATATGCAAGACGTCACATACGAACTAGTGCTCTTCTATTGATTCTATTAGAATCAAACAGAAAGTTTGATTCTAGATTCAAATAGATTTGAATCTATTTATTGAATAGTGAAAAAGTCTTTTCTAAAATGACATCTTGCATATGACTCATAGAAATAGTAGATAGACTAGCTAGAATCAATAGATTAGAATTCTAGAACCATATGCAAGACGTCACATACGAACTAGTGCTCTTCTATTGATTCTATTAGAATCAAACAGAAAGTTTGATTCTAGATTCAAATAGATTTGAATCTATTTATTGAATAGTGAAAAAGTCTTTTCTAAAATGACATCTTGCATATGACTCATAGAAATAGTAGATAGACTAGCTAGAATCAATAGATTAGAATTCTAGAACCATATGCAAGACGTCACATACGAGCTAGTGCTACTCTATTGATTCTATTAGAATCAAACAGAAAGTTTGATTCTAGATTCAAATAGATTTGAATCTATTTATTGAATTGTGAAAAAGTGTTTTCTAAAATGACGTCTTGCATATGACTCATAGAAATAGTAGATAGACTAGCTAGAATCAACCTTTCACTGCTCTATCTACTATTGATTCTAGCTGGTCTAGAATCAATAGATTAGAATTCTAGAACCATATGCAAGACGTCACATACGAACTAGTGCTATTCTATTGATTCTATTAGAATCAAAC